>NC_059199.1:16326379-16626379 GCF_020615455.1 Coregonus clupeaformis
CTGTCAAGGTCTTCAGAAAATCAATTGCTTAAAACACTCCGAGTCAACTAATGCTATACAATTGACCGTGTTAGGTAAGTCTGTTTTTATGGGATTGCAAGAGAAAGAGACAGAATAGTGAGGAAAAGACAAAAGGGATGAGGTCAAATAGCAGACAGTGAGATCAATGATGGAACTAAATTATTGTTTGATTTTGGGGTAAGGTACAATATCATGATAACAAATGGGGTAAATATTTTATACTAAAATAATTTAATTAAAGAACAAACATTTTAATTGTGTCATTTCCTTTATAACAAATAAACCCCAAGCTGTCCTGAGTGTCTCTCCTCAGTGGCTGAAACCTGGAGACTCAGTTACTCTGAGCTGTTGGGTTAAAGAGTCATCTATAGGCTGGAGGTTCTTCTGGTACCGAACTGTTCCCTAGAGAGCTGGGTTACTCTCCCTATTGGACAAGTCCTACTCTGTAGAGCCTCTATCTGGCAATGGGACTACTGAAGACTGCTACACTCTGATCCCTGCTGGTCCTAATCACATAGGAGGATATGTGTGTAGAGCTGGGAGAGGAGACCCAGTCTATGACAAACTCTACAGTGAACCTCAGTTTCTCTGGTCAGGAGGTAACTAACTGCATTGAAACTGCATTTAATCACATTTAAGTCATCCTCATGTGTATATATAACTATAAGTTTGAGTCTTTCTCTTTGTGTCAGACCTGCATCCTTCAGTGTCTCTCAGAATAAGACCCAACAGAACTCAACACTTTACATCAAGTCTCTCTCACTGAGCTGTGAGGAGAAGGGGAACTCTACTGGATGGAGACTGAAGATATACAGAGAGAGAGGAGTGGAGTCAGGGTGTGGCTATAACTGGGGATCAATGGCAGGGTCCACATGTACCATCAGGTCCACACTTAAAAAGGACAGTGGAGTTTACTGGTGTGAGTCTGCATCAGGAGAGTACAGTAATGCTGTCAACATCACAGTGGATGGTACGTTGTCACGTTCGTTTAATGACGGGACAGACCAAGGCGCAGCGTGATATACGTACATGTTTATTAAACCAATAAATACTCGACAAAACAATAAACGAAACGAAACGTGAAGTCCAAGGTAGCACACAAAACATACCTTACAAGGAACAAGATCACTACACGGACAAGTTCTGGCCTGGTTTAGATCTTACCTGTCGGAAAGATATCAGTTTGTCTCTGTGAATGGTCTGTCCTCCGACAAATCAACTGTACATTTCGGTTGTTCCTCAAGGTTCCGTTTTAGGACCACTATTGTTTTCACTATATATTTTACCTCTTGGGGATGTTATTCAAAACATAATGTTAACTTTCACTGCTATGCGGATGACACACAGCTGTACATTTCAATGAAACATGGTGAAGCCCCAAAATTGCCCTCGCTAAAAGCCTGTGTTTCAGACATAAGGAAGTGGATGGCTGAAAACTTTCTACTTTTAAACTCGGACAAAACAGAGATGCTTGTTCTAGGTCCCAAGAAACAAAGAGATCTTCTGTTAAATCTGACAATTCATCTTGATGGTTGTAAAGTCGTCTCAAATAAAACTGTGAGAGGACCTCGGCGTTACTCTTGACCCTGATCTCTCTTTTTGACGAACATATCAAGACTGTTTCAAGGACAGCTTTTTTCCATCTACTGTAACATTGCAAAAATCAGAAATTTTCTGTCCAAAAATGATGCAGAAAAATTAATCCATGCATTTGTTACTTCTAGGTTAGACTACTGCAATGCTCTACTTTCCGGCTACCCGGATAAAGCACTAAATAAACTTCAGTTATTGCTAAATGACGGCTGCTAGAATCCTGACTAGAACCAAGAAATTTGATCATATTACTCCAGTGCTAGCTTCCCTACACTGGCTCCTGTTAAGGCAAGGGCTGATTTCAAGGTTTTACTGTTAACCTATAAAAAAAAGCGTTACATGGGCTTGCTCCTACCTATCTTTCCGAGTTGGTCCTGCCGTACATACCAATACGTACGCTACGGTCACAAGACGCAGGCCTCCTAATTGTCCCTAGAATTTCTAAGCAAACAGCGGGAGGCAGGGCTTTCTCCTATAGATCTCCATTTTTATGGAACAGTCTGCCTACCCATGTGAGAGAGCGCGAGACTCGGTCTCAACCTTTAAGTCTTTACTGAAGACTTATCTCTTCAGCTAGGTCATACGATTGAGTGTAGTCTGGCCCAGGAGTGTGAAGGTGAACGAAAAGGCTCTGGGAGCAACGAACAGCCCTTGCTGTCTCTGCCAGGCCGGTTCCCCTCTCTCCACTGGGGTTCTCTGCCTCTAACCCTGTTACAGGGGCTGAGTCACTGGCTTGCTGGTGCTCTTTCATGCCGTCCCTAGGAGGGTTCGTCACTTGAGTGGGTTGAGTTACTGACGTGATCTTCCTGTCTGGGTTGGCGCCCCCCTTTGGTTTGTGCTGTGGTGGAGACCTCTGTGGGCTATACTCGGCCTTGTCTCAGGATTGTAAGTTGGTGGTTGAGGATATCCCTCTAGTGGTGCGGGGGCTGTGCTTTGGCAGAGTGGGTGGGGTTATATCCTTCCTGTTTGGCCCTGTCCGGGGGTTTCTTCGGATGGGGCCACAGTGTCTCCGGACCGCTCCTGTCTCAGCCTCCAGTATTTATGCTGCAGTAGTTTATGTGTCGGGGCTGGGGTTAGTTGGTTATACCTGGAGTACTTCTCCTGTCTTATCCAGTGTCCTGTGTGAATTTAAGTATGCTCTCTCTAATTCTCTCGTTCTCTCTTTCTCTCTGAGAACCTGAGCCCTAGGACCATACGTCAGGACTACCGGGCATGCTGACACCTTGCTGTCCCCAGTCCGCCTGGCCTTGCTGCTATTCCAGTTTCAACTGTTCTGCCTGCGGTTACGAAACCCCTACCTGTCCCAGACCTGCTGTTTTCAACTCTTAATGATCGGCTATGAAAAGCCAACTGAGAGACCTGAGCCCTAGGACCATACGTCGGAACTACCGGCCGTGGTGACTCCTTGCTGTCCCCAGTCCGCCTGGCCTTGCTGCTATTCCAGTTTCAACTGTTCTGCCTGCGGTTATGGAACCCCTACCTGTCCCAGACCTGCTGTTTTCAACTCTTAATGATCGGCTATGAAAAGCCAACTGAGATTTATTCCTGATTATTATTTGACCATGCTTGTCACTTATGAACATTTTTGAACATCTTGGCATGGTTCTGTTATAACCTCCACCCGGCACAGCCAGAAGAGGACTGGCCACCCCTCATAGCCTGGTTCCTCTCTAGGTTTCTTCCTAGGTTTTGGCCTTTCTAGGGCGTTTTTCCTAGCCACCGTGCTTCTACACCTGCATTACTAGCTGTTTGGGGTTTTAGGCTGGGTTTCTGTACAGCACTTCGAGATATTAGCTGATGTACGAAGGGCTATATAAAATAAAATTGATTGATTGATTGATCACACAACCCACTAGTGCCAATAGGCTGCCTAAGTATGAACCCCAATCAGAGACAACGAGCTACAGCTGCCTCTGATTGGGAACCACACCGGCCAACATAGATCTACACATAATAGATCAAAACATAGAAAACACTACAAAGAATATACACACCCTGACTCAACATATAAGAGTCCCCTGAGTCAGGGCGTGACATACGTCTATTGTACAATATTCACTAACCTTTTTTACATTTCAATGTATGATAATGATGTTCAATTCTGAAACTGAACGAATGTATCTCATATAAAATGCAAGCTCATAAGACATTAATATATTGTGAGTGATTACTCTTGATTTACAGTTTTATTTATATATTATGTTACACAGCTGGTGCTGTGATCCTGGAGAGCCCTGCCCATCCCATGACTGAGGGAGACTCTGTGACTCTGCTCTGTACAAATAGAAATCAGGAAACAAACCCAAACCCCAAGGTTGATTTCTACAAAGATGGAGTACTCATCAGGAATGAGACCACAGGAGAGATGACCATCCCTGCAGTATCCAAGTCAGATGAAGGCTTCTATAAGTGTAAATCTAATGAAGGAGAATCACCAGAGAGCTGGGTGACTGTGAGAGGTGAGAAGAGCAGTGTGTGTGTGTGTGTGTGTGTGTGTGTGTGTGTGTGTGTGTGTGTGTGTGTGTGTGTGTGTGTGTGTGTGTGTGTGTGTGTGTGTGTGTGTGTGTGTGTGTGTGTGTGTGTGTGTTGATGGTAAAACATGTGTTTTGATAGTCCCTCCAGGTTCGGTTGTCTCCATCTCTCTGCTGTCCAGGCTGCTGTGTGGTCTACTGGTGGTGTCTCCCTTTCTACTGGTGTCTTTCATTCTGATGGTGAAATGCTGCAGGGCTCAAGGTGACCACTTTATTTCAGTGCGTATCTACAAGAAGCTTATCCAGCTTGATATTCTCCTTCTTTATGTCATGCTCTTGTATTACTGTTATCAAGTAATGTTGACTCAAATTGTTCATTTCAAATGTAAATAGACAAAGTGCCCAGTGGCAGCTATTTCTGTTAAATGTCTTCTATGGAAATGTTCTTCCCCCAGAAAAGGCAAACTAACATTTTCATTACTTCTGAAGGATTACATTTTAGTGCTGTGCAGTTGAACGAGCAGTTGAATCAGTTTAACTCTAATGCTACTCTCCATCCGTTATATTCCTATAGGCATGTGTTCAACAACCAAATCTCCTCAAGATGAGTTACGATCTGATGATATCATCGAACAGGCCGAATCATCCGTGTGATCATTACAGTATGAACTGTGAGCTGAATGACCATTTTTATGATTTTAAAGTTTTTGCCATTGCCTTGCCATTGATTTATGATAGCGTTTACTGAGTCAAATATCATTGAATGAAATTTTACAAATACTAAATGCTATGATTTAGCAAGTTGACGTTTTCAGCTTTTTGGGATCTTGTATGCTTTGTTATTGTTGATTGTTGTTAATATTCTTGAAATATTACACTTACCCCTCTTTGATTTCAGTTTGTTGATTGAAAAAGAGTGTAGTGCCTGTTTTGTTTAAAGTAGAATTTGTTGTATTTTTTAATATGTTGTATTTTAGATAATGTCATGCTTTTTACATGCAGGTGCATATATGCTATATGTGAATATTTTCTGGGACTAAAGGTGGGTTTATACTTGGTTGGCTTCGACCTACTATAACAACTTTAACAGTTATGTTGGAACATGTATAATTTGTTTTTAATTCAATGAATGCTTATTTTCATTTACATTTTCCATACTTTTCTACTTCTATGTCTATATGTTTTTATAAAATGTTATTTCTTCAGTAGTTGTTATAGGAGCCAGATGAGTGTTCCACTATTGAACTTGAATAAAGAGGGTGCGCATTGACTTACATCAGATAGCACGACGATTCTGCCTGACGAGAGTCGCATAGGAGTGACGCCACCTGACGTAAGACAATGGAGGTTGTGTTGCATTTTATATTTTGTATTAATTCTCATTTGTCAAATAAAAAGTGATAAAAAGATGATTCCCCACATCGTTGTATTGCTTTGAAATATAATTTAATTTAAGGACATATTCCTTTAACTCTCTGTATTGCTGAGTTGAAACAATGCATTTACATCTTGAACATTCCTATACATTTCTTATTCTGTAAACAACACTTTTTAACAAAATCTCTATACACCATATTGCTGTCAGTCTTCTTAAACCACTTTCAGATTTGACTTCTACTGATATGAACCCATACAGAAGTGGTCCATGTCTGTACTAATATGATGACATAGAGAGAGGAAGGAATAAGAGGGCAGACCCAGTAGACTGAGGGGTTATGTTGTTGCTATGTGACCAAGGTTATGGCGGTTTTGGAGCAGTGGCTTCTTCCTTGCTGAGCGGCCTTTCAGGTTATGTTGAAATAGGACTTGTTTTACTGTGGATATAGAAACGTTGTGTGTTTTTTTATCATACAAATGGACGCTATTTATATTGAGTCAATGATGTAGACATGATCCATGTACAGTTGAAGTCGGAAGTTTACATACACCTAAGCGATATACATTTAAACTCAGTTTTTCACAATTCCTGACATTTAATCCTAGTAAAAATTCCCTGTCTTAGGTCAGTTAGGATCACCACTTTATTTTAAGAATGTGAAATGTCAGAATAATAGTAGAGAGAATTATTTATTTCAGCTTTTATTTCTTTCATCACATTCCCAGTGGGTCAGAAGTTTACATACACTCAATTAGTATTTGGTAGCATTGTTCTGTCCACACATTTTCTATAGGATTGAGGTCAGGGCTTTGTGATGGCCACTCCAATACCTTGACTTTGTTGTCCTTAAGCCATTTTGCTACAACTTTGGAAGTATGCTTGGGATCATTGTCCATTTGGAAGACCCATTTGCGACTAAGCTTTAACTTCCTGACTGATGTCTTGAGATGTTGCTTCAATATATCCACATACTTTTCCTTCCTCATGATGCCATCTATTTTCTGAAGTGCACCAGTCCCTCCTGCAGCAAAGCACCCCCACAGCATGATGCTGCCACCCCCGTGCTTCACGGTTGGGATGGTGTTCTTCGGCTTGCAAGTGCCCCCATTTTCCTACAAACATAACGATGGTCATTATGGCCAAACAGTTCTATTTTTGTTTCATCAGACCTGAGGACATTTCTCCAAAAAGTATGATCTTTGTCCCCATGTGCAGTTGCAAACCATAGTCTGGCTTTTTAATGGCGGTTTTGGAGCAGTGGCTTCTTCCTTGCTGAGCGGCCTTTCAGGTTATGTCGAATATAGGACTTGTTTTACTGTGGATATAGATACTTTTGTACCTGTTTCCTCCAGCATCTTCACAAGGTCCTTTGCTGTTGTTCTGGCATTGATTTGCACTTTTCGCACCAAAGTACGTTAATCTCTAGGAGACAGAACGCGTCTCCTTCCTGAGCGGTATGACGGCTGCGTGGTCCCATGGTGTTTATACTTTGTACAGATGAACATGGTACCTTCAGGCGTTTGCAAATTGCTCCCATGGATGAAACAGACTTGTGGAGGTCTACCATTTTTTTTCTGACGTCTTGGCTCATTTATTTTCATTTTCCCATGATGTCAAGCAAAGTGGCATTGAGTTTGAAGGTAGGCCTTGAAATACATCCACAGGTACACCTCCAATGGACTATGCATATATGCTATATGTGAATATTATCTGGGACTAAAGGTGGGTTTATACTTGGTTGGCCGACCTACTATAACAACTTTAACTGTTATGTTGGGACATGTATAATTTGTTTTTAATTCAATGAATGCTTATTTTCATTTACATTTTCCATACTTTCTACTTCTATGTCTATATGTTTTTTATAAAATGTTATTTCTTCAGTAGTCGTTATAGGAGCCAGATGAGTGTTCCACTATTGAACTTGAATAAAGAGGGTGTGCATTGTCTTACATCAGATAGCATGACGATTCCGCCTGACGAGAGTCGCATAGGAGTGACGCCACCTGACGTAAGACAATGGAGGTTGTGTTGCATTTTGTATTTTGTATTAATTCACATTTGTCAAATAAAAAGTGATGATTCCCCACATCGTTTTATTGCTTTGAAATATAATTTAATTTAAGGACATATTCCTTTTACTCTCTGTATTGCTGAGTTGAAACAATGCATTTACATCTTGAACATTCCTATACATTTCTTATTATGTAAACAACACTTTTTAACAAAATCTTTATACACCATATTGCTGTCAGTCTTCTTAAACCACTTTCAGATTTGACTTCTACTGATATGAACCCATACAGAAGTGGTCCATGTCTGTACTAATATGATGACATAGAGAGAGGAAGGAATAAGAGGGCAGACCCAGTAGACTGAGGGGTTATGTTGTTGCTATGTGACCAATGACCATATTAGTTTCTATATTGCGATCCCCAAGGATGTGGAGTAGTTACAGGCCTGTCCTGAAGGGGGCGATAAGGAACCCCAGATGTTTACATTAGTATACACACTAAAGGTGAAGTCTCTAACTGCTTTCACCTGTAACCTTTCTCTCCACATGTTTGTTTCTTCACACATGTTGTACGTGTCCCACACTCTACACTCTACAACATATTTTTAGAGGTAAATAGTTGACAAAAATGGATTCATGTATTCAACATGTAATGATGTGAAGCAAAATGAAACTATACACTTTAACCTGGAAACCCGGTTACCCAGTTCCAGCTTTGAAACTCCTCCAATCTCTGGTCAGTGGTAATACATTCCACACAGCTCTGCCTCTGATGTACACATACACACAAACAAATGTGTGTGTGTGTGTGTGTCTGTATGAAGTTCTGTCTGTGTGAAGAAGTCAATTTCCATTGTGGCACAACTGAGGTTAGCTGGCTAGGCTTGCCACCTGACAGCTGAGCACAGGTTTGAGAGGAGGCCTACACTATCTATCTATCTATCTATCTATCTATCTATCTATCTACTATCTTTCTATCTAATATAATATGAATAGACTATAAACCGCTACTCTTTTTTCTCAGACATTTTACATTCCTCTTGAATCTTTCTCTCTCAGTTTTTCTGTGTGACTGTGAAGAGGCGTGATCTAAGCAGACTGTCATCATATAGGAAGTAGAGGGGTTTGTCAGAAGGACTATAGTTCTAGAGAAAGTCACTTGTCAGTGGGGACAGAATGGAGAGCACCTTGCTCTGTTTGCTACTAGGTAAGTACTGAGTTAGTGTGTGTTTGTGTGAACACTAATTACCTGATTTACTAAGCCCTTAAGGTAAAAAGGAATAAGACATTCATGGAAATGAAGACAGTTTCAAGCTTTAACTTTGTTTTTTTGTATCCCTTATTGAGAAAACATTAGTAAACGGCACTAAAAGGAAATTGCAGCAAAATATGGTGTAGATATTGTGACCATACTACATTGATGTTGCATCACGGTGAGAACCTGAGCTTATAGAGATGATGCCATGCAGACATGGTTAGTGTTTGTGGTGTGCGTTTAGCCAGGTCATCACTCAGGAATTAAAGATTGATGCTAACTCAGTGCTTGCAAAATGTGCTGTCAATGACAATGAATACAAAATGCAATATTTGTTGTATGTGTTGCAGTATCAAGTTGTGATTATTGTAAATGGTTGTGGTTTCCTTCGCTACAGTTATAGTAAACTGTGTTAAGAGATGAATGAGTGGTGTTTTGGTGTTTTTGGTCTCTGTACTCTCACTGTGTGCAGAACATGGGAAGTCAGTGGCCATTTATAGCTGCAGTCTGTAATTCAAACTACCTTAAAATGGACACCCTGCCACTTGTTGTGGTATTCGGCTGAGGGAAGGGACTAAGGAAATTCATTAATCTACATTGTTGTCACGAGGGTCTATGTCGTCCAAGTATGACCAAGGCGCAGCGTGTCCAAGAAACATGACTTTATTAAATAAACGTTATCGGACTACAAACAAAAGACGACTCAATGAAGTCCACGGTACACTGACCAAAAGGAACAAAAACCCACAACCCACATGAGAACACAAACAGTTTAAATATGGCTCCCAATCAGAGATAACGAGCCGACAGCTGACACTCGTTACCTCCGATTGGGAGTCACACGACACTACAAAACACTCACCCAAAACACAACCAAACGAATACACCCTATACAACAAAACCCCACAACAAAACCCAACAAAACAAATACACCCTGGCTCAAATACAAAAGTCCCGGAGCCAGAGTGTCACAGTACCCCCCCCCTAAAGGTGCGACCTCCGGGCGCACCAGCATACAGTCTAGGGGAGGGTCTGGGTGGGCGTCTGTCCACGGTGGCGGTTCTGGCCCTGGTCGTGGTCCCCACCCCACCTTAGTCACCACCCGCTTCCCTAGCCTCCTCCACATGACCACCCTCCAACTTACCCCACCTGGATTTAGGGGCAGCACCGGGCTAAGAGGCAGCACCAGGATAAGGGGCAGCACCGGGCTAAGGGACAGCATCGGGCTAAGGGACAGCACCGGACTCAATGGCGGATCCTGGCTGGCTGGCTCTGGCGGATCCTGGCTGGACGGCTCTGGCGGATCCTGGCTGGACGGCTCATGGCTGGCTGAAAGATCTGGCTGCTCATGGCTGGCTGACGGATCTGGCTGCTCGTGGCTGGCTGACGGATCTGGCTGCTCATGGCTGGCTGACGGATCTGGCTGCTCATGGCTGGCTGACGGATCTGGCTGCTCATGGCTTGGCTGACGGATCTGGCTGCTCATGGCTGGCCGACGGATCTGGCTGCTCGTGGCTGGCTGACGGATCTGGCTGCTCGTGGCTGGCTGACGGATCTGGCTGCTCGTGGCCTGGCTGACGGATCTGGCTGCTCGTGGCGCTGGCTGACGGATCTGGCTGCTCATGGCTGGCTGACGGATCTGGCTGCTCATGGCTGGCGGAAGGCTCTGGCTGATCCTGTCTGGCGGAAGGCTCTGGCTGATCCTGTCTGGCGGAAGGCTCTAGCGGCTCCGGTCTGGCGGACGGCTTTGAAGGCTCATGGCAGACGGGCGGCTTTGCAGGCTCAGTACAGATGGCCAGTTCAAGCGCCTTAGGGCAGACGGGCAGTTCAGGCCCCGTTGGGCAGACGGCAGACTCTGGCCGTCTGAGGCGCACCGTAGGCCTGGTGCGTGGTGCCGGAACTGGAGGTACCGGGCTGAGGACACGCATCTCAGGGCTAGTGCGGGGAGAAGCAACAGGGCATGCTGGACCCTGGGGACGCACATAAGGCCTAGTGCGGAGAGCAGGAACAGGGCATGCTGGACCCTGGGGACGCACATAAGGCCTAGTGCGGAGAGCAGGAACAGGGCATGCTGGACCCTGGGGACGCACATAAGGCCTAGTGCGGAGAGCAGCAACAGGACGCACAGGACTCGGGGAACACACAGGAGGCTTGGTGCGTGGTGTAGGCACTGGTGGGAAAAGGCTGGAGACACGCACCATACAGCTAGTGCGTGGAGGAGACACAGGGCTCTGCAGACGTACAGGAAGCCTAGTGCGTGGTGTAGGCACTGGTGGTACTGGGCTGGAGCGGGGAGGTGGCGCCGGAAATACCGGACCGTGCAGGCTTACTGGCCCCCTTGAGCACTGAGCCTGCCCAACCTTACCCGGGTTGATGCTCCCCGTCGCCCGACCAGTACGGGAGGTGGAATAACCCGCACCGGCCTATGTGGGCGAACCGGGGACACCATGCGTAAGGCTGGTGCCATGTAAGCCGGCCCGAGGAGACGCACTGGTGGCCAGATACGTTGGGCCGGCTTCATGACATCCGGCTCAACGCTCAATCTAGCCCGGCCGATACGTGGAGCTGGAATGTACCGAACCGGGCTATGCCTGCGTACAGGAGACACCATGCGCTCTACTGCGTAACACGGTGTCTGCCCGTACTCTCGCTCTCCACGGTAAGTCCAGGGAGTAGGCGCAGGTCTCCTACCTGACTTTGCCACACTCCCTTTAAGCCCCCCCCCAAGAAATTTTTGGGTAGTACCCACGGGCTTCCAGCCTTGACTCCGTGCTGCCTCCTCATACCGCCTCCTCTCGGCTTTAGCTGCCTCCAGCTCTTCACGAGGGCGGCGATATTCTCCTGGTTGTGCCCAAGGACCCTTTCCATCCAGTATCTCCTCCCATGTCCATGAATCCTTGATAGGCGTCCATAAATCCTGTGTAGGTAGGTCCTGTTGCCGCTTGACACGCTGCTTGGTCCTTTTACGGTGGGTTTTTCTGTCACGAGGGTCTATGTCGTCCAAGTATGACCAAGGCGCAGCGTGTCCAAGAAACATGACTTTATTAAATAAACGTTATCGGACTACAAACAAAAGACGACTCAATGAAGTCCACGGTACACTGACCAAAAGGAACAAAAACCCACAACCCACATGAGAACACAAACAGTTTAAATATGGCTCCCAATCAGAGATAACGAGCCGACAGCTGACACTCGTTACCTCCGATTGGGAGTCACACGACACTACAAAACACTCACCCAAAACACAACCAAACGAATACACCCTATACAACAAAACCCCACAACAAAACCCAACAAAACAAATACACCCTGGCTCAAATACAAAAGTCCCGGAGCCAGAGTGTCACAATTGTTCACAATAATTGTCATAAAATAAACATACATTTTGGGTTATGATGGAATAAGACTTGAATTGCTGTGATTCATTTAGTAGTGTAGAAATCCATGTAGAAAACGCAGATTGCATCTTTAAAATAAAGTACAGGATGGATTTGGTCATCAGTAACATGAATATGGCATGTTGTTATTTATTTCAAGCTAAAATTGGAGCAATGTGACTTTCTTTGTTGTAGTGCTGAGTATACACATCTACTCTGGACACTCTGAAGATGATTATGGTAGATATTTGTACACTTGATCAAGCCTTCATCTCTTAATGCTTCATTATGTTTCTTTGTGATGTTTAAAGCTGCTTTTGGATAGACATATTTTGTGTTTTGAGTGTCTCAAAATAACATTTGTAAAGCAATTTTATCATGCTGGTTTTATTTTGAGCAGGACAGGCAAAGGCTGTTCTGACCATACACTCCAAATACTCCCAGATATTCAGTGGAGAGTCTGTTACTCTCAGATGTAACATACAGAGAGGAGAAGTCACTGACTGGAAATACACATGGCGCAAGGATGTTGTAGACTCCCACAGTAGGGAGCATGAATATGAGATCAGTGAGGTTAAGATGTCAGATAGTGGTGACTACAGGTGTCTCGGTACACATATTGATCAGAAGAAGCATTCTAAGTGGAGTGATACAGTCAGACTGACGGTGACAGGTAAGTCATCTTATATCTCATTCACATCAGTGCCTCCATGCCCATAACCACTTGACATTTGGCCCCATTTTAAGGATGCTATTTTGTCGTTTAAAAAATGTCAGCCTACCATTGCTGTTCAGATTCCTCCATTAATTCTTCCTCATTTCATTTGATAATTGAAGAAATATGGGGTAAGAGCATACTTTTAACTGATTGGTGCACTAATTGCATTTGTCTTCATTTAATTGTTTCCTCAGCTCTGCCTACAGCCTCAGTGAAGATAGTCACTACCCAGGAACCACTGTACTCCGGAGACACAGTCAAGCTGCAGTGTGACATATCAGACTACACAGACTGGACGTACCACTGGTTAATAAATAAAGAACGGCTTTCCAGTCACACCAGTAAAACCACCACCATCTTTCTCTCTGACCAGGCTGGTCAGTACCAGTGTGAGGGGACAAGGACAAGACGGCCCCAGAAGTTATATCTCAGCTCATCTCTCCACATCAGCGTCACTGGTGAGCTAATTATTTATCTTCAATCACTATCTGGACATTCAGAAATCTGAGCCAATGAGGGTTCATCTAATTACATATATACAGTATACACTGTAAATTGAAACTGAATAGAGTGAACATACCCCTAAAATCAGCTTTTATCAAAACTTAACTGCAACAGCTAAATAATTAAAAATGGCCAAGCATGTATCCAGATGTTTTGATATTCTGCTATCTGTTTTCTTAGCTCTGCCTGAAACTACACTGACCGTAAATCCAAACCCTGCATACACTGGAGAGATAGTAACTCTGACATGTTCAGTGGGGTCTGACAGTGACTGGAGCTATACATGGTACAAAGACAAAACTAAGAAAGTAGTGACCTTGTCTGGCAGACACACTACAACAGGAGCCACCTTCACCATCAGTAGAGCTGCTGAGTCTGACCAGGGTCTCTACTGGTGTCAGGGAGAGATCCAGTCCAGATCCATTTCATCAATCATCAGTGATCCTGTCAATATCACTGTGATTGGTGAGGAATTGTGTGTGTGTGTGTGTGTGTGTGTGTGTATCTGTGTGTGTGTAAACATCACTGTATATGTCAGTATTCTGATTAGGACCCTGCTGGTCCTAATCACACAGGAGGATATGTGTGTAGAGCTGGGAGAGGAGACCCAGTCTATGACACACTCTACAGTGAACCTCAGTTTCTCTGGTCAGGAGGTAACTAACTGCATTGAAACTGCATTTAACCACATTTAAGTCATCCTCATGTGTGTATATATAACTATAAGTTTGACTTTTCCTCTTTGTTTCAGACCTGCATCCTTCAGTGTCTCTCAGAATAAGACCCAACAGAACTCAACACTTTACATCAAAGTCTCTCTCACTGAGCTGTGAGGAGAAGGGGAACTCTACTGGATGGAGACTGAAGAGATACAGAGAGAGAGGAGTGGAGTCAGGGTGTGGCTCTAACTGGGGATCAATAGCAGGGTCCACATGTACCATCAGGTCCACACTTGAAAAGGACAGTGGAGTGTACAGGTGTGAGTCTGCATCAGGAGAGTACAGTAATGCTGTCAACATCACAGTGGATGGTACGTTGTCACGTTAGTTTAATGACGGGACAGACCAAGGCGCAGCGTGATATACGTACATGTTTATTAAACCAATAAACACTCGACAAAACAATAAACGAAACGAAACGTGAAGTCCAAGGTAGCACACACAACATACCTTACAAGGAACAAGATCCCACAACCCACTAGTGCCAATAGGCTGCCTAAGTATGATCCCCAATCAGAGACAACGAGCTACAGCTGCCTCTGATTGGGAACCACACCGGCCAACATAGATCTACACATAATAAATCAAAACGTAGAAAACACCACAAAGAATATACACACCCTGACTCAACATATAAGAGTCCCCTGAGTCAGGGCGTGAGAGTACCCCCCAACGAGTGCGGACTCCGACCGCACCAACCTGACATGACAGGGAAGGGTCCGGGTGGGCATTCCGCCTCGGAGACGGATCCGTCTCCGGGCGTGAAGACCACAATCTCTCCTCCCTCCCATTACGCCCCTGGTCCGGTCTGGACCTCAGCGCGCTGCTTCCCCTCTCCTTCCTCTGACGATACACCAGACCCTGTCTGGACCCTGGTGTGAGAGACCCCGAACCTGGAGAGGGGCTGACGTCAGGCTCTGGACTGGAGCCGCTGACCGGAGCTGGACTAGGCACCGGTGGAGCGGACTGCTCTGGCTCCGGAGTGGAGCCGCTGACCGGAGCTGAATCAGGCACCGGTGGAGCGGACTGCTCTGGTTCTGGAGTGGAACAGCTGACCGGAACTGGATCAGGCACCGTTGGAGCGGACTGCTCTGGCTCCGGAGTGGAGCAGCTGACCGGTGCCGGACCAGGCACCGGTGGAACGGGCACGGGCCGTGCCGGACTGGACAAACGCACCACTGGTCTGGTGCGAGGCGCAGGCACGGGCCGGACCGGACTAGGAACACGCAACACTGGCTTGGTGCGAGGGGCAGGAACGGGCCGTGCCGGACTGGCGACGCGCACCACTGGCTTGGTGCGAGGAGCAGGAACAGGCCGGGCCGGACTGGCGACGCGCACCACTGGCTTCGTGCGCGGAGCTGGAACAGGCCGAGCCGGACTGGCGACGCGCACCACTAGCTTGGTGCGAGGAGCAGAAACAAGCCGGGCCGGACTGGCGACGCGCACCACTGGCTTTGTGTGAGGAGCAGGAACAGGCCGGGCCGGACTGGCGACGCGCACCACTGGCTTGGTGCGAGGAGCAGGAACGGGCCGGACCAGACTGTGAAGGCGGACTGGAGGTCTGGTGCGAAGAGCTGGCACAACCCGTCCTGGCTGGCTGCCCACTTTCGAACTACACGTGCGGGGCGCTGGCACAGGACGCACTGGGCTGTGCATGCGCACTGGCGATACCGTTCTCAGAACTGGCGCAGGATATGCAGGACCGAGGAGGCGTACTGGAGACCAGGAGCGTTGAGCCGGCACACCCCGTCCTGGCTGGATGCCCATCTTCGCACGGCACGTGCGTGGTGCAAGCACAGGACGTACAGGACTGTGCCGGCGCACTGGCGACACAGTAAGTAGCTCCGCATAACACGGAGCTTGCCCAGTCATACGCTTCCTCGCGTGAGTACGGGGAGTTGGCTCTGCTCTAACCCTAGGCTCCGCCAGCCCCCCCAATTTTTTTTTATTGGGGCTGCTTCTTGGGCTTCCTCCTCGACCGGCCTCCTCCGTGTTGCCGTTGCTCCTCTCCTGCCTGGGCATCTACCTTAGCCCATGGTCCTTTCCCCGCGAATATCTCCTCCCATGACCACAAATTGGCCACCTGTGACATGGCCATCCGCTCCGCCTGAACACGCTGCTTGGTCCTCGTTTGGTGGGATCTTCTGTCACGTTTGTTTAAGGACAGGACAGACCAAGGCGCAGCGTGATATACGTACATGTTTATTAAACCAATAAACACTCGACAAAACAATAAACGAAACGAAACGTGAAGTCCAAGGTAGCACACACAACATACCTTACAAGGAACAAGATCCCACAACCCACTAGTGCCAATAGGCTGCCTAAGTATGATCCCCAATCAGAGACAACGAGCTACAGCTGCCTCTGATTGGGAACCACACCGGCCAACATAGATCTACACATAATAGATCAAAACATAGAAAACACTACAAAGAATATACACACCCTGACTCAACATATAAGAGTCCTCTGAGTCAGGGCGTGACATACGTCTATTGTACAATATTCACTAACCTTTTTTACATTTCAATGTATGATAATAATGTTCAATTCTGAAACTGAATGAATGTATCTCATATAAAATGCAAGCTCATAAGACGTTAAGATATTGTGAGTGATTACTCCTGATTTACAGTTTTATTTATATCTTATGTTACACAGCTGGTGTTGTGATCCTGGAAAACCCTGCCTATCCCATGACTGAGGGAGACTCTGTGACTCTGCGCTGTACAAATAGATATCAGGAAACAAACCCAAACCCCAAGGTTGATTTCTACAAAGATGGAGTACTCATCAGGAATGAGACCACAGGAGAGATGACCATTCCGGCAGTATCCAAGTCAGATGAAGGCTTCTATAAGTGTAAATCTAATGAAGGAGAATCACCAGAGAGCTGGGTGACAGTGAGAGGTGAGAAAATAATTATGATCACCTTACATTTGTATAATATCTGTGGTCATCAGTGATTTGTATTGTTAAAAAGCATACTGTAGGTTTGGAGTTGCAAGCTCAGGCTGGTCATCTGATCTCAAGTTAGATGTCAAATATATAATGTATCTACAGAATTGTTTCACTTTTCCACTACTTTATTTATTTTCTATAACTACCTCAGAGTCTGATGGTGATTTGCTGTTCTCTCTCCAGGCATAACTCCTGGACCCTCTACATCAGTCCTAGTAGTAGTGGTTGTGGGCCTGGTTGTTGCTGGTGTTCTAATGGCCATTCTCCTGTTACTGCTGTGTCGATATAAAAACGCCAAAGGTGAGACTTTTATCAATTCTCATTTAACTTGTTTAAGAGAAAAATGTCTAATTACAAAAGATCAAAACAATAATGTCCTGATATAATAATATGCATTTTTCATTACAGGTTCCTGTTGTAACAGGATATTCTCGTGAGTACATCTGTCTTTCAACTACGTTCCTTTTCATACAGTAAAATATCATCTGTGTGTTTCATGAGTATCTCTCTCCGTGTAGGCCCCCCCAGCCACACAGCACCAACCTGGACCCCCAACAGGACCAAGGATCTACCCAGAGCCAGGCTCTTGATGCTGGGTATACACACCTGCAGCATGGTCAGTCTCTCAGCCCAGATCACTATCACTCTCCTCTCTCTGTAACTTCATCCGCTGACCTTTCACTATCCACTTTGTGTTAAACATGTTACTGTACTCTATGTCCCTAGGCAATCTGAGGGATAACCAACCAATTAATATTTCTCTCTCTTCTTTGACCAACAGGTGGCGCTAACATCTACGATACAATCACTCCCTCAGACAATAATGACAATGGTACTGTTACTCTATGTTAAGTTTAGCATGAATACAGTATAGCGTTGTTGTTGCAGTTGTTCTTCATGTGTTTAATATGACTAGCATACTAAGACTAAGTAGAGATATTAGTGTATTACCTGTATGTTTCAGATGTTGCTGCTGCTACTGCTGGACCAAGTGATGTGATGTACGCCCAGATTCAACTCAAAAAGTTGGACAAGAAAAAGAAAAGTAATTCTTAACTGTCACATAAATTAATACAAAATGTAGCAGTGTTTTTTACTCATCAAACTTACAAATTCTCTCCTCCTCCTCCTCTTCCTCCTCCTCCTCCTCCTTAGAAAAGCCAGCTGATCCAAAAGAAAGTCCAGTCTATTCTGAGGTCAAGACAGGGAAGGCCACAGGTAAGACCCATTCTACAGGTCGGCAGTCAGTGAAATCTAAATGTACAATTTTGGAATTTCAATGAAGATGCAGAATATGGAATAAGCTAATTCCATCATTTGTTGACTGGATATTTCCATTTTCAGCAGGAACTGGACCTGTTGATGTGACCTATGCTGAGGTTGACCTTAAACAGAAGGCCAAAGCCAAGAAGAAGAAAGGTAAGACTATAAATCTCTCCTTCCATATTCCCCCTATCATAACCTCACACCTCTTTGACCCCTTATTGACTAGCTGTATATTATTATGTATATAACTGTTATATTATTCTGATGTTTATCCTCACCCCTTAAAGAAACAGAAACCCCACCTGAGGCAGATTCGGTCTATTCTCAAGTGAAGCCAGTCACAGCCCCAGGTAAGACTAATAGCCATATGCTATTGATACTTAATATGATACTAATATGGAACTATTTCTCTGAAGTATAATGTATGTATTTAAAGTATGTATTTTTGTTTGATTCTTAAGAGTTTGTTTGACTGCATGTCCTCAACAACTTTGTTTGGTGATATGTTTCAGGACCTTGAGGGGGGCAGGGATTGACGGATGGAAGGATGGAGTGATGGAGGGATGGATGGGTGGAAGGATGGAGGGATGGAGGGATGGAGGGATGGAAGGATGGAAGGATGGAAGGATGGAAGGATGGAAGGATGGAGTGATGGAGGGATGGAGGGACACACCATCAGAGGAGGAGCGGAAGGATATGCGGGAACATGGATTATGCACGCTCAACACACGCAAGCAAACAGACACACACACACAATAACACCTTGTACTTTAAGGATTTTTTTTCGTATTTTATTTACCAACAGATACAGTGGGGAGAACAAGTATTTGATACACTGCCGATTTTGCAGGTTTTCCTACTTACAAAGCACGTAGAGGTCTGTAATTTTTATCATAGGTACACTTCAACTGTGAGAGACGGAATCTAATACAAAAATCCAGAAAATCATATTGTATGATTTTTAAGTAATTAATTTGCATTTTATTGCATGACATACAGTGGGGAGAACAAGTATTTGATACACTGCCGATTTTGCAGGTTTTCCTACTTACAAAGCATGTAGAGGTCTGTAATTTTTATCATAGGTACACTTCAACTGTGAGAGACGGAATCTAAAACAAAAATCCAGAAAATCACATTGTATGATTTTTAAGTAATTAATTTGCATTGTATTGCATGACATAAGTATTTGATACATCAGAAAAGCAGAACTTAATATTTGGTACAGAAACATTTGTTTGCAATTACAGAGATCATACGTTTCCTGTAGGTCTTGACCAGGTTTGCACACACTGCAGCAGGGATTTTGGCCAACTCCTCCATACAGACCTTCTCCAGATCCTTCAGGTTTCGGGGCTGTCGCTGGGCAATACGGACTTTCAGCTCCCTCCAAAGATTTTCTATTGGGTTCAGGTCTGGAGACTGGCTAGGTCACTCCAGGACCTTGAGATGCTTCTTACGGAGCCACTCCTTAGTTGCCCTGGCTGTGTGTTTCGGGTCATTGTCATGCTGGAAGACCAAGCCATGACCCATCTTCAATGCTCTTACTGAGGGAAGGAGGTTGTTGGTCAAGATCTCGCGATACATGGCCCCATCCATCCTCCCCTCAATATGGTGCAGTCGTCCTGTCCCCTTTGCAGAAAAGCATCCCCAAAGAATGATGTTTCCACCTCCATGCTTCACGGTTGGGATGGTGTTCTTGGGGTTGTACTCATCCTTCTTCTTCCTCCAAACACGGCGAGTGGAGTTTAGACCAAAAAGGTATATTTTTGTCTCATCAGACCACATGACCTTCTCCCATTCCTCCTCTGGATCATCCAGATGGTCATTGGCAAACTTCAGATGGGCCTGGACATGCGCTGGCTTGAGCAGGGGGACCTTGCATGCGCTGCAGGATTTTAATCCATGACGGTGTAGTGTGTTACTAATGGTTTTCTTTGAGACTGTGGTCCCAGCTCTGTTCAGGTCATTGACCAGGTCCTGCCGTGTAGTTCTGGTCTGATCCCTCACCTTCCTCATGATCATTGATGCCCCACGAGGTGAGATCTTGCATGGAGCCCCAGACCGAGGGTTATTGACCGTCATCTTGAACATCTTCCATTTTCGAATAATTGCGCCAAAAGTTGTTGCCTTCTCACCAAGCTGCTTGCCTATTGTCCTGTATCCCATCCCAGCCTTGTGCCGGTCTACAATTTTATCCCTGATGTCCTTACACAGCTTTCTGGTCTTGGCCATTGTGGAGAGGTTGGAGTCTGTTTGATTGAGTGTGTGGACAGGTGTCTTTTATACGGGTAACGAGTTCAAACAGGTAGAGTTAATACAGGTAATAAGTGGAGAACAGGAGTGCTTCTTAAAGAAAAGCGAACAGGTCTGTGAGAGCCGGAATTCTTAATGGTTGGTAGGTGATCAAATACTTATGTCATGCAATAAAATGCAAATTAATTACTTAAAAATCATACAATGTGATTTTCTCCATACAGACCTTCTCCAGATCCTTTTGGCAACACAGACTTTCAACTCCCTCCAAAGATTGTCTATGGGGTTGAGATCTGGAGACTGGCTAGGCCACTCCAGGACCTTTAAATGCTTCTTACGAAGCCACTCCTTCGTTGCCCGGGCAGTGTGTTTGGGATCATTGTCATGCTGAAAGACCCAGCCACGTTTCATCTTCAATGCCCTTGCTGATGGAAGGAGGTTTTCACTCAAAATCTCACGATACATGGCCCCATTCATTCTTTCCTTTACACGGATCAGTCGTCCTGGTCCCTTTGCAGAAAAACAGCCACAAAGCATAATGTTTCCACCCCCATGCTTCACAGTAGGTATGGTGTTCTTTGGATGCAACTCAGCATTCTTTGTCCTCCAAACACGACGAGTTGAGTTTTTACCAAAAAGTTGTATTTTGGTTTCAACTGACCATATGACATTCTCCCAATCCTCTTCTGGATCATTCAAATGCACTCTAGCAAACTTCAGACGGGCCTGGACATGTACTGGCTTAATCAGGGGGACACGTCTGGCACTGCAGGATTTGAGTCCCTGGCAGCGTAGTGTGTTACTGATGGTAGGCTTTGTTACTTTAGTCCCAGCTCTCTGCAGGTCATTCACTAGGTCCCCCCGTGTGGTTCTGGGATTTTTGCTCACCGCTCTTGTGATCATTTTGACCCCACGGGGTGAGATCTTGCGTGGAGCCCCAGATCGAGGGAGATTATCAGTGGTCTTGTATGTCTTCCATTTCCTAATAATTGCTCCCACAGTTGATTTCTTCAAACCAAGCTGCTTACCTATTGCAGATTCAGTCTTCCCAGCCTGGTGCAGGTCTACAATTTTGTTTCTGGTGTCCTTTGACAGCTCTTTGGTCTTGGCCATAGTGGAGTTTGGAGTGTGACTGCTTGAGGTTGTGGACAGGTGTCTTTTATACTGATAACAAGTTCAAACAGGTGCCATTAATACAGGTAACGAGTGGAGGACAGAGGAGCCTCTTAAAGTCTTAACTCTTAAGTCTCCCGAGTGGCGCAGTGGTCTAAGGCACTGCATCGCAGTGCTAGCTGTGCCACTAGAGATCCTGGTTTGAATCCAGGCTCTGTCGTAGCCGGCCGCGACCGGGAGACCCATGGGTCGGCGCACAATTGGCCCAGCGTCGTCCAGGGTAGGGGAGGGAATGGCCGGCAGGGGATGTAGCTCAGTTGGTAGAGCATGGCGTTTGCAACGCCAGGGTTGTGGGTTCGATAAAATAATGTATGTGCTAACTGTAAGTCGCTCTGGATAAGAGCGTCTGCTAAATGACTGAAATGTAAAATGTTAAAGAAGAAGTTACAGGTCTGTGAGAGCCAGAAATCTTGCTTGTTTGTAGGTGACCAAATACTTATTTTCCACCATAATTTGCAAATAAATTCATTAAAAATCCTACAATGTGATTTTCTTTATTTTTTTCTCTCAATTTGTCTGTCATAGTTGACGTGTACCTATGATGAAAATTACAGGCCTCTCTCATCTTTTTAAGTGGGAGAACTTGCACAATTGGTGGCTGACTAAATACTTTTTTCCCCCACTGTATATCTGTCATTCAGATGATACAATAACATATTTGTATATGAATTTCCAAAATATTATAGGTATTATTCACATTTTCTTCTAATGAGCTGTACTTTTACAATATCTTTGTATTGTGCTTTTTTAATAAACTATTTTTTATCCACCAGATGGCATGAGTGCTTTCTTACAGTAAATGGATATTGTCATCATCATCAACTTTTCCATATAACCTGCTTTGGTCAAACTTCCTTTCAGCCTAATATAGATCTTAGGCTCTTTAATGTGTGAGTTAAAGTAAAAATGCCGTACCCCATCAGTGGAAGACCCATTGAGATTTTCAGAATGACTTTTTGGGGAAGAGTGTGCCTTCTCAGTTTTATGATGTCATATTCAAACAGACCACCATAGTCCCTGTGCCCAAGAAAGCGAAGGTAACCTTCATAAATGATTAGTCCTCTCCTGTACTCCTTGTTCACCCACGACTGCGTGGCCAAGCACGACTCCAACACCATCATTAAGTTTGCTGACGACACAACAGTGGTAGGCCTGATCACAGACAACAATGAGACAGCCTATAGGCAGGAGGTCAGAGACCTGGCAGTGTGGTGCCAGGACAACAACCTCTCCCTCAATGTGAGCAAGACAAAGGAGCTCATCGTGGAATGTAGGAAAAGGAGGGCCGAACAGGCCCCCATTAGCATCGACGGGGCTGTAGTGGAGTGGGTCGAGAGTTTCAAGGTCATTGGTGTCCACATCACCAACAAACTATCATGGTCCAAACACACCAAGACAGTCGTGAAGAGGGCACGACAACACCTTTTCCCCCTCAGGAGACTGAAAAGATTTGGCAGGGGTCCCCAGATCCTCAAAAGGTTCTACAGCTGCACCATCGAGAGCATCCTGACCGGTTGCATCACCACCTGGTATGGCAACTGCTTGGCATCTAACCGTAAGGCATTACAGATGGTAGTGCGTACGGCCCAGTACATCACTGGGGCCAACCTTCCTGCCATCCAGGACCTATATACTAGGCGGTGTCAGAGGAAGGCCCAAAGAATTTTCAAATACTCCAGTCATCCAAGTAATTGACTGTTCTCTCTGCTACTGCACGGCAAGCGGTACCAGAACGCCAAGTCTAGGTCCAAAAGGCTCCTTAACAGCTTCTACCCCCAAGCCATAAGACCGCTGAACAATTAATCAAATGGCCACCTGGACTGTTTACATTGACCCCCCCCCCACCCCCTTTATTTTTACACTGCTGCTACTCGCTGTTTATCATTTATGCATGTTCACTTTACCCCTACCTACATGTACAAATTATCTTGACTAACCTGTACCCCCGCACATTGTCTCGGTACCAGTACCCCCTGTATATAGCCTCGTTATTGTTATATAATTTTCTTGTGTTACTTAATTTTTTACTTTAGTTTATTTAGTAAATATTTTCTTAACTCTATATTTTGAACTGCATTATTGGTTAAGGGCTTGTAAGTAAGCATTTCACAGTAAGGTCTACACCTGTTGTATTTGCGCATGTGAAAATGTATGCACTCACTAACTGTAAGTCGCTCTGGATAAGAGCGCCTTCTAAATGACTAAAATGTAAAATGTAATGTGACAAATACAATTTGATTTGATATGATTTGATATCCTGTCTGCAGGAGTTCTGAGGAGCTGGTCAGTACTGGTACTGTGTATCACATCCTTTTAATATTGAAATGTGGACATGCAAGTCTATGATGGCAAAGGGGTCTTCCAAGTAAGCAAAGCTCAGACTCATGGGCCAGGGTCTGGTATTTACATGGAAACAATATTGAATATTTGAATTACTGTGTTGAATTCCAGGTAGTAACCTACGGATGCATGATTACCAGTTCTCCCATATTGCCTCCTCATCCTAAAGATAGGTCATGCCGAATAATTACGTTAGTGGTGTATGACTATTTTCAGTATCCCTGCATGGTCTGGAAGGTCACTGTTCCAGTTAGGGGGTTTCTGTGTCTATGTGTTTATGTCTATGTGGTCAGGCAGACAGCCAGCAGCCATGTCATTGTCACTGCTCCTGAGAAACAGAAACTGGAAATGACATCACCAAAAGATGTTACCTGAAACGTAGAAGTGGGGCCTTTGTCAGAAACCTTGGACCCAATACCTTCTGAAAAGGTTGGCAGGTGTTTCATATCCCTCAGCCACACTGTCCTATGACCATGCTGAATAAGTCATACAAACACTTCTCCAGACATATGAAGCCTAGATGAAAATGCACACACACTGTTATGATATTTTCTCTCTCTCTGGCCTCTCTCTCTATAACCCCCTCTCGCTCGCTCTCTCTCCCTCTCTCCTCTCTCTCTCTCTCTCTCTCTCTCTCTCTTTCTCTTTCTTTCTCTTCTCTCTCTCCTCCCCGACCCCTCCCCTCTATCTTTCTCTGCAACTTTGAGTGGTCTGCTCATAAAGTAACAAAGCTACCGGTGTCTGTGAAACACCATGACCATTAACAACACAACCAGCATCAGCTAGGAAACACACGTTCCAAAACCACCCCCACCAGACTGGTCAGCACAGTGACAGACCCCAAACACACCCACACCTCATCGTCTAACTCTCAAACTGAGTGAAGGGTTATTTTCAGAGAACAACTATAGAATGTGACTTCCTTTTCAACTAACATACAGTATTTTTTTATAGAACAGCAGCCCTCATCAAAAGGAAGTCTCTGCTCTTTCTCTACTGTAGTATCTGAGGAATTATGACTTTGCTAATGTATTCAAATGGAACCTGAGAGGAGGTTTATTCAGCTTAGAGGGAGCATCTGGGGAGTAGTTTTATGGGGACACCCCATAGAACAGAGGAAGTCTGTTGTGTGGAGACAGGTGATTGGTCTGTAGGGAAAACACCCATATCAGATTACATAGGATATATATCACAGTTAAGACAAAAGAAGACAAAATAATCATATTTGAGATGGGGCGATTATTCTCCAGGTATCTGCAGGTATCTGTAAATCGACGCTGTAACCCTTTGTTATGAATAAACCTTTATGATGAAAATACAGCGTCAGCGGTTCTCCTTGATCACACAGCATAATTAGCAACGTTTTCTCGACACAACACTACTCTTTCTTCTCTGTGTGTTTTGGTTAGTCAACTGCTTGCTACCAGTGACAGTGATAGATAAGGACATAAAGCCAGAGGAAACAGTCATACAACGCCTTAAAGAGATGTCTGGTGGTTCCTTCTCCTGCTTCTCCAAACAGGGAATACTCCTTCTCCTACTCTCCAACCTCCACTATGGTAAGTTTTGTGACAATTTTTATTCATTTGAACATTTTAAACACAATACAACAACAATACAACCATCGCCGAGGATGACACAAAAAAGTTTTTAAAATGTATCCCCATTGTGGACCTCAAGAAAATACATGAAAACAAAAATATACACAAGATAACATGAAAGCAAAAAACACCTAAAATACATCTCATCAATATGGAGGAAACCGTAAAAGGAATAAAATAGATTACCAAGTAACGTTCATTGAAACAATTATACTTTGTTGTGCAGTTTTAAAGCATTTTGCCCATAAACTATTTCTTAGGGTTTATCTTAAAACTCCCTAGCGTATATTGATGGATTTTATATGGTTTGGCACACCATTCCATTCCTCTGCACCAGTGTTAAGGAAATAGCTTTTTCCAGCCATGCTCCTATAGAGCAGCAGTCTCATACTGGCAACACTGGCTCTGGTGTGATGACTATGAGAGTCTCTAATGAAATTAAAATAACCAGAAAGGTAACTGGGGGCAAGGTCATGTATCATTTTAAAAACCATCAACAGTTTAATCTGCACCACCAGGAGATTAACTGGAAGCCAGTTCAGTTCCCTGAAATGATTAGGACCAACGTGCGTCCCAATGGCTGAGCTTGAGTATAATTCTCATTAGTTTGTTTTGGTCCATTTGAAGTTTGTCCTTCAGATTCTTTGTTATGCCACTGAACCATGAGATAGAAGCATAGTCATAGTGGCACCGTATCAGAGATGTTGCCAGGGTCATCATAGTCTCTGTATACAGGAACTTGGCTACCTTGCCAGGAACTTTGTCCTGCAGTGAACCTTTCCAATGGCCTTCAGAGCCATAAGTTTGCATGTCATGTGATGGTCCAGTTCACATCCCAATGTATGTAACATAGCATTTTTCCTTCACCACTACACTGGACCGAGAAGTTGGAAGAGTTTCTCACTTTGTTTTCGGAACCAAACAGGATACATTCTGTCTGCCTAAATGGATAACCACTTACTGACTTTAGTCAGTTGGCTGCTTAGGGTCTTTTCAATGGTCTCCTTAGTCTAATGTGAAACCAAGAGGGTAGAATACCTCTCATGTGCATGTGTTTGATGGTATGATAAAGTTTGGAAAACCGTTAGCTTTCTCTAAATTCATTGTTGGTCTTTGCATGGTGTGTTGACTGTAGAATGCCTAGTCATCAGTGATTGGTTGGATATCTCGAAACGTTTGCTTTATTACTGTGTGATAACACCTACATAATACCTATATTCAGCAACATATCATGATGTATTGATTCTGCAGTGCTTCTAGAACGCAAGAGATCTTATGACCCTGTGCTAGATGCATGTCATTCATTACATTTAAGGTGATATGGGACTGTATGTAATTATTGTTTGTATTACATAATAAGATACATTGCATGACTAGGATAACTGCAGTTCTGCCATAAATTCTTCAATTAACTGTAACTGTATTTATTTCTTAATTCATGACTGATGTTTTTTTGTGTAAGGGTTTATAAAACATCACTTCAGACTGACATGTATTTATAATGTTGCCCATGCAGTATATGATGCATTTCTGGGGAATAATTACTCAGTAAACACAGTGGGATTTGTATTTGTGAGCTGAGGAGGAGTTATCAGATCCACCCCCAATTCTCTTTTCCTGTCATCTCATACTGTTCTGCTGAATGTGGGCGAGGAGCGGACTTTAATAAAGTAAAGATGGACCCACACACTCAGTTACTTAAAGATATAAAGTGCAAATATGTAAAGTGCCACGTACAGTATAAATGAAACCTGGAAATGCTCTATATAAATCCAATCCATTATTATCTATTATTGATTAGGTAACACTTTGCATTGTAGAGTATTATTGTGTAATTAGTCATGTAGGCACACTGTAACAAGTATTACATTGTAACAATGAGTAATTGCAATACTTGCTACACCATACTTACATTAATAATTACACAGCAGTAAGTGTAACCATTGATTGATGTCAGAATGCCAATGTCAATTTTTGTGTTTCAGGTGTGGGTGTTTCTTCATACCTGTCATTCCACAAGACAGTAGGGGACTCTGTGGAGATGCCTGCAGGCTTAGAGGGGCAGAATGTCACCCTAATTATGTGGAGGTATAGCGAAAAGGATATTGCAGAATTCAACTCAGAAGGTTTATATTTCCATGGATCCCAGTTCAAGGGGAGACTAGAAATGAATGCCAAAGACTTCAGTTTAACAATTAGGAAACTGACTCTGCAAGACTCAGGGGAATATCTAGTTATTACTGAAACAGACAAGCAGATTCCCAGTAAGGCTGTCACTCTGCAGGTTCACGGTAGGAAGCCATCACCTTCTTTACATAGTTTACTTTTCTATGACTATAGTGTTGATGACATATTCCATCCTTTGTCTTACACTCTGGTAACATCTTGTTGATGACTGATTACAACTCTCTCTCTCTCTCTCTCTCTCTCTCTCTCTCTCTCTCTCTCTCTCTCTCTCTCTCTCTCTCTCTCTCTCTCTCTCTCTCTCTCTCTCTCTCTCTCTCTCTCTCTCTCTCTCTCTCTCTCTCAGAGCCTATATCCAAGGTGGTGATCCAGACAGACATCACGCTATTAGCCAACCACTCCTGTACGGTGCGGCTGGTGTGCAACGTGTCCTGCTACTCCAACCTTACATACACCTGGGAGAGAGACAATGAGATGTACGCAGACGCCCAGCAGATTCACCTCTCTCTCTCTCCTGCAGAGAGAGACATCATTGTAACATGCAATGCCTCCAACCTAGTCAGCTGGAAATCTGCCTTTGCAACAGTAAAGTGTAGTAATGACACAACCACACCAGGTACCTAGATATCATAATAATCCCTTCCATACACTTTTCAGCGTGCTTCTATGCTTATTTACATTTACGTCATTTAGCAGACGCTCTTATCCAAATATAATATATAATACATGTGATTACATTGGATGTATATGACATAGTGCCATTTAGTTTTTATCATATTGTGTAGTCTAATCATGTGTGTTGTACAATATTTGACAGGACTGGTGTGGTATAACATCTATGTCGGAGTATCAGTAGGAGGCGCTGTGGTGCTGATCCTCACTGTAGCTGTGGCAGTGTGCTACTGCAGGGTCCGCCGTAACACAGGTATGTACTGCTTAGGGCCCTTAACTACATTTAAAGTGACATTTCAGGTGGTTCTAGAATTATTCTTCAGCTGATATTATTTTTTTTGTGTGGATTTGCTAGGAATTGGGAAAAGAGTGAGACCCCTCAGAAGTGTTGTTTATTAATTCCTGGGTATGTTTGTTGATATCCTGTTTAAAAGGTATCTGATTGGTTAATATTTTGTTCTTATCAAAGACAGCACTGTCAACACAATATATGCTGATGTTATGATCAACACAATCATTAAAGATGTAAGTATGCATTGCCGTTATTATGTATCTGAATGTGTGGAAGCTGTATGTACTGTATTGTAATGGGCTGTATTTTGATTCCAGACAAGATCAAACAGTCAGGTAAACCCAATGTCCATCTATGAGACTGTCAATGATCTGGCTATCCCAAGATTGAATGAGGTAAGATATAAATAGTCATAATGTTAAAATGTCTGTGATTGAATGGAAGACTATGTACGGTAGTCTACTTTGAAAATAGTCAATACATTTCTTGATGCTAAAACAGTTTTTTCTTGATTATCTGTCACATGTAGCCGCAGACTCTGTATGACAAGATCGCATTTGGATGCCCAGAGCCCCCCACCTCTCCCTACCAGAAAGTACTGTGAGCTGAACAGGATGTGGTCAAAGGCTGGGCCTTTCATAGATATAGAACACTCTGCATCCTCTGCATCTTGCATGTGTATGTAGTTAGGCCAAGATGTTACTGGTTAATTTCATCACGACCTACACTATTTGCTTACTTTTTCATGATTGGAATCTTCTCCCTTTGTTGATTCTCATATATACAGTGTATCATAAGGCCTTATGTCTTTCTTTGAGGCCCTAGTTACAATTAGGAGATTCTGAAATGTGTAACATGCAGTTGTAGGAGTGGTGATCAAACAAGCTCATATGTCGAATTTCTATTTTCTTGATTAAAGAGAAGAGTTGTAGATAATAGTATGACATTGATTTGTGAGAATGATTTATGCCTGTGAGTAGAAAGTATACTCTTTTGCATTAGGATTAAGTGCTTGCCAGGCATCAATGAGGTTGTAATCACAGAGTATATGCTGGAGAGCCTTGGTTGCGTGTGGATTGTTGTTAGTCTTATTTGATTTGTCCGCATGTCCAAAATGGCATGCATGTCTGTCCCAATATCCAGATGGAATTCAGTTAATAAAAAAAAATAAAAAATGCTGTTCACAGAATAAAAAAATTATTCTACCTTTTTGCATACCCTGAGTGCCTTGTATTTAGAGTGAATTGTAGATACCTCCCATGACTGTATTTGTTAGCCACAGAGACATGGTTGTTGTATTGAATGGTTTTCAGTACTGTAGCCTTCACCAAGTGAGTGTCTAAGTGAATATGTTATCTTTAAAATTAAACTCATTATGACAACACATTACATATATCATAAAGCCTTTGAGGGCCTAGTTACACCCTAACACACTGGTCTGAAACTCCTGGTTTACAGGCCACATCAAGCCTGCAAGTCACATTATGCTGGCTTGGAATGTGATGTGTAATTCCTATTGGAATCCAGCCAGAGTTAGGATATCCAACAATTTGAACTTTTAATCACATGCAACCTGCATTCAGAATGAATGTTGCGGTAGGGAAGATTGATTAGTTTGATTGGTTGATTAATCTTATGCTACACAAACACAGATAACATACATTTTTCTAAAGTGCATGCAAATACACAGGTATTGAAACAAACCATTCTGAAAATCAACCTGTAAGAGAGCATGCTGGAATAATGATCATGATAATGATTGGCGTGGTTTTGAGTTGTTTTCAGCAAACAGGAATTTGTAATTTTACTCAACAAGCTTATTCAAATACAACTGACTTCAAGCAGAGTTTGTTGATTGAAGACACTAACACATTGGCTCAAATTCTTGTCCTTTTTAAGTCCACTCAACTTGCATAATAACGCTAATTAATCAGTTGGTTAAGTTTGATTTTTTCTAGAGCGCAGTGTATGAAATTAAAAGGCTGAGGAACATTACATTAGGACACTTGTTTGTCATAGTTGAGTGGTCATGGTTTGCTGTCTTCGTCTTTAGCAGTGTGTGTTTGTGAAGGAAGGCACTGTGTGAAGCTGTCTTTTCCCTCTGTGATCAGAGAGAGACAAATAGAGAATGGTTGTAGTCATATACAAAAACCTAGTTGTTGGGATGATAAGTACACATGAAAAGGTGTGCAGGGATTTACGTCCTTTTCAGAGAGAAGAATGACAATGTTCTTTCAGCATACAAATTCTGTAGTTCACTTATTAATTTCTCTTTTACATTCAATCTATCACTGTGATCACTACTTTCTTGGGTTATTACTTTGAACAGTTGACAGACCTACCTTGTTTGTGTTGTAACTCAAGAACATCTACATGCAGTTGACCTCCAAATAGCTACAACATAAACCAAATGATAAATATGCCATGAAGTCAAACCTTTGACACCTCTCCTAGTGACATTAAAGATTGGACTGAACATGTCAACATGACCAGGTATGGTATATGCAATATTTACTTCACTTTTTGCACAAATATGTTATTATCCACAAAATTCCTTCCTCAGATATATACAATAGTTCTCTCTTCCACCCACAGAAACACCACAGTGTTGATGTGTCCATTTATTTTACAGTAAGAGGAAGTTGTGTAAAGATGAACATGACATCAGATTCTATTTTTTTCTGTTTCTCTTTAAGCATCTGTACCTTTCTAATTCGGTCAAAGCCCCATTAACAAAATCTCTATGCACCATAGTGCTGTCAGTCTTCTGTAAAACACATACAGATTGGACTTCTACTGATATGAACCCATACAGAAGTGGTCCATGTCTGTACTAATATGATGACATAGAGAGAGGAAGGAATAAGAGGGCAGACCCAGTAGACTGAGGGGTTATGTTGTTGCTATGTGACCAATGACCATGTTAGTTTCTATATTGTGTCCTGATGGGCGATAAGAAACCCCAGATGTTTACCTTGTTTCTTCACGTAGAGTGTCTCACTCTACACTCTACAACAACAAATGTAATGATTTGAAGCAAAATGAAACTCTACACTTTAACCTGGAAATTCAGTTACCCAGTTACAGCTTTGAAACTCTTTCCATCTCTGGTCAGTGGTAATAAATTCCGCTTAGCTCTGCCACTGATGTACACACACACAAACCACACAACACACAAACACAAAACACACACACACACACAAAAACACGATACATTACATGAACAATAACCCTGAGGCACATCACATAAACAGACAAATTGAAATACAACCATAAACAAAATAATAACAAACCTATCTATGTAGACAGTATCTAACTAAACGTATTCCTCATAATTGAGGGGGTGGCAGAAGATGTCCATTTCCATTGTGGAACAACTGAGGTTAGCTGGCTAGGCTTGCCACCTGACAGCTGAGCAAAGGTTTGAGGGGAGGCCTACACTATCTATCTATCTATCTATCTATCTATCTATCTATCTATCTATCTATCTATCTATCTATCTATCTATCTATCTATCTATCTATCTATCTATCTATCTATCTATCTATCTATCTATCTATCTATCTATCTATCTATCTATCTATCTATCTATCTATCTATCTATCTATCTATCTATCTATCTATCTATCTGTGCATGGTGCAGCATAAAACAAACATCTACACATTCTGATATAAAACCACAAGCTCTGATCTCATCAATTCAGGTCTCTAAGGAGCGAGTGTGAGACCATGTAGCCAACCATAAGGAGAAGTTGGTCAGAATATAAACACACTATCAACTTATACTATTTTTTCTCACAATCTTTTGACATTTCTATTGACTCTTTCTCTCTCTGTTTTTCTGTGTGACGGTGAAGAGGTGTGATCTAAGCAGACTGTCATCATATAGGAAGTAGAGTGGTTTGTCAGAAGGACTGTATTTGTATAGAAAGTAACTTGTCTGTGGGGACAGAATGGAGCACACCTTGCTCTGTTTGCTACTATGTACAGCGCATTCAGAAAGTATTCAGACCCCTTGACTTTTTCACATTTTGTTACGTTACAGCCTTATTCTAAAATTGATTATATTGTTTTTTCCTCATCAATACCCCTTAATGACAAAGTAAAAACAGGTTTAGACATTTTTACACATTTATTAAAAATAAAAAACTGAAATATCACATTAACATAAGTATTCAGACCCTTTACTCAGTACTTTGTTGAAGCACCTTTGGCAGCAATTACAGCCTCGAGTCTTCTTGGGTAAGACGCTACAAGCTTGGCACACCTGTATTGGGGAGTTTCTCCCATTTTTCTCTGCGGATCCTCTCAAGCTCTGTCAGGTTGGATGGGGAGCGTCGCTGCACAGCTATTTTCAGGTCTCTCCAGATATGTTAGATCGGGTTCAAGTCCGGGCTCTGGCTGGGCCACTCAAGGACATTCAGAGACTTGTCCTGGAAGCCACTCCTGCGTAGTCTTGGTTGTGTGCTTAGGGTCATTGTCCTTTTGGAAGGTGAACCTTCGATCTGGAACAGGTTTTCATCAAGGATCTCTCTGTACTTTGCTCCGATCATCTTTCACTCGATCCTGACTAGTCTCCCAGTCCCTGCCGCTGAAAAACCAGGCCAGTACCATAAAGGCCTGATTGGTGGAGTGCTGCAGAGATGGTTGTCCTTCTGGAAGGTTCTCCCATCTCCACAGAGGAACTCTGGAGTGCTCTCAGAGTGACCATTGGGTTCTTGGTCACCTCCCTGACCAAGGCCTTTGTCCCCCGATTGCTCAGTTTGGCCGGGCGGCCAGAACTAGGAAGAGTCTTGGTGGCTCCAAACTTATTCCATTTAAGAATGATTGAGGCCACAGTGTTTTTGGGGACCTTCAATGCTGCAGAAATTTTTTGGTACCCTTCCACAGATCTGTGCCTCAACGCAATCCGGTCCTGGAGCTCTACGGACAATTCCTTCGACCTCATGGCTTGTTTTGCTCTGACATGCATTGTCAACTCTGGGACCTTATATAGACAGGTTTGTGCCTTTCCAAATCATGTCCAATCAATTGAATTTACAACAGGTGGACTCCAATCAAGTAGAAACATCTCAAGGATGATCAATGGAAACAGGATGCACCTGAGCTCAATTTCGAGTCTCATAGCAAAGGGTCTGAATACTTATGTAAATAAAGTTTTTATATATTTTTTATATACATTTGCAAAAATTTCTAAACCTGTTTCCACTTTGTCATTATGAGGATTTTTATTTATTTAATCAATTTTAGAATAAATAAACTGAGTTAGTGTGTTTGATTATGAACACTAATTACCTGATTTACTAAGCCTTTAAGAGAAAAAGGAATGACATAGTTTTTTTTTCCCTTTTTGAGAAAACAGTGTAATAGGAAGTTGCCTTAGGTATGGTTTAGATATGAAGTAAGAATGTGACCACCCTACATTGATGTTGTATCTCTGTGAGAACCTGAACTTGTTTAGCCGATGCCATGCAGACATGGTTAGTGTGGTGGTGTGCATTTAGCCAGGTCATCACTCAGGAACTAAAGATTGACGCTAACTCAGTGCTTGCAAAATGTGCTGTCAATGACAATGAATACAAAATGCAATATTTATTGGATGTGTTGTAGTATCAAGTTGTGTTTATTGTAAATGGTTGACGGTTCCTTTGCTACAGTTATAGTAAACTGTGTTAAGAGATGAATGAGTGGTGTTTTGGTGTTTTTGGTCTCTGTACTCTCTCTGTGTGCAGAACATGGGAAGTCAGTGGCCATTTAAAGCTGCAGTCCTTAATTCAAACTACCACAAAAAGCTCACAATGCCACTTGTTGTAGTATACGGCTGAGGGATGGCTCTTGGAAATTCATTCATCTACATTGTTTACAATAATTGTCATAAAATAAACATATATTTTGGGTTATGATGGAATAAGACTTGAATTTCTGTAATTCATTTAATAGTGTAGAAATCTATGTAGAAAACGCAGATTGCACCATTAAAATAAAGTACAGGATGGATTTGGTAAACAGTAACATAAATATGGCATGTTGTTATTCATTTCAAGCTAATATTGGAGGATTGTGACTTTCTTTGTTGTAGTGCTGAGTACACACATCTACTCTGGACACTCTGAAGATGATGATGGTAGATATCTGTACACTTGATCAAGCCTTCATCTCTTAATGCTTCATCATATTTCTTTGTTTGTGATTTTTAAACTGCTTTTGGATAGACATATTTTGTGTTTTGAGTGTCTCAAAATAACCTGTGTAAAGCAATTGTATCACGCCAGTTTTTATTTTGTGCAGGACAGGCAAAGGCTGTTCTGACCATACACCCCAAATACTCCCAGATATTCAGTAGAGAGTCTGTCACTCTCAGATGTAACATACAGAGAGGAGAAGTCACTGACTGGGAATACAAATGGCGCATGGATGTCATAGACTCCCTCAGTAGGAAGCATGAATATGAGATCAGTGAGGTTAAGATTTCAGACAGTGGTGACTACTGGTGTCTGGCTACACATATTGATCAGAAGAAGCATTCTGAGTGGAGTGATGCAGTCAGACTGACGGTGACAGGTAAGTCATCTTAGCTCTCGTTCACAACAGTGCCTCCATGCCCATAAACACTTGACATTGGGCCCCATTTTAAGGAGGCTATTTAGTCGTTTTAAAAAGGTCTGTCTACCATTGCTGTTCAGATTCCCCCATTAATTCATTCTAATTTCATGTAATAATTGTAAGAAATATGGGGTACGGTACTAAGATTATACTTTTAACTGATTGGTACACTAATTTCATTAGTCTTCATTTAACTTAATAAATAAATTATATATATATATATATATATAAAGTTACCAAGCATGTATCCAGATGTTTTGATATTCTGCTTTCTGTTTTCTTAGCTGTTCCTGGAACTACACTGACCTTAATTCAAACCCTGTGTACACTGGAGAGACAGTAACTCTGATGTGTTCATTCTGGCCTTACATTTACTGGAGCTATACGTGGTTCAAAGACAACAATGAAAAACTAGTGCCCCAGTCTGACAGACACACTACAACAGGAGCCACCTTCACCATCAGTAGAGCTGCTGAGTCTGACCAGGGCCTCTACTGGTGTCAGGGAGAGATCCAGTCCAGATCCATATAATCAGTGATCCTGTCACTATCAATGTGATTGGTGAATAATTGTGTGTGTGTGTGTGTGTGTCTGTGTGTGTGGACGTGTTTAACTATACTTGTGGGGACCAGAAGTCCCAACAAGAATAGTAAACCAAGAAAATGTTGATCAACTGAGGACATTTTGGTGGTCCCCACATGGTCAAATGCTATTTCTAGGGAGTTTAGAGTTAAGGTTAGAATTAGTGTTAGGGTTAGAATTAGGGTTAAGGTTTTTTGGGTTAAGGTTAGGGTTAGGGTTAGGGTAATGGTACGAATTAATGTTAGGTTTGGTTAGGGGTTAGTACCCCCCCACCCCCCTTGACGCGCGGCTCCAGCTGCGCGCCGACACCGGCCTCGGGGATGACCCGGAGGACGAGGCGCAGGACGATCCGGGTGGAGACGGTGAAATTCCTGCAGTACGGCAGGGTCCAGGATGTCCTCCACCGGCGACCAGCATCTCTCCTCCGGACCGTACCCCTCCCACTCCACGAGGTACTGAAGGCCCCTCGCCCGATGTCTTGAGCCCGATGTCTTGGAACCTCCCGCACCTCAGTCTGCTGGAGCGGACCTGCCACCACCGGCCTGAGGAGAGACACATGGAACGAGGGGTTAACACGGTAATCACGGGGGAGCTGTAACCTATAGCATACCTCGTTCAGTCTCCTCAGGACTTTATATGGCCCCACAAACCGCAGACCCAGCTTCCGGCAGAGCAGGCGAAGGGGCAGGTTTCGGGTCGAGAGCCAGACCCGTTCCCCCGGTGCATACACCGATGGCCCGTTGCAGGCGCACATGGGCAGCGTCCCATGTCTCCTCCGAGCGCCGAAACCATTAATCCACCGCAGGTGCCTCGACCGGCTGATTGTCTACTACACACTGAAACGGAGACATGTTTGTGGAGGAGTGGCGGAGGGAGTTTTGGGCCATCTCTGCCCAGGGGATGAAAGCCGCCCACTCACCCGGCCGGTCCTGGCAATAGGACCGCAGAAACCTACCCACATCCTGGTTAACTCTCTCCACCTGCCCATTACTCTTGGGGTGAAAACCTGAGGTCAGGCGGACCGAGACCCCCAGACATTCCATGAACGCCCTCCAGCCCCTCGATGTGAACTGGGGACCCCGATCAGACACTATATCCTCAGGCACCCCGTAGTGCCGGAAGACGTGGGTAAACAGGGCCTCCGCAGTCTGTAGGGCCGTAGGGAGACCGGGCAAAGGAAGGAGATGGCAGGACTTAGAAAACCGATCAACAACGACCAGGATCGTGGTGTTACCTTGTGACGGAGGAAGTCCACCGATAGGTGTGACCACTGCCGTTGTGGAACGGTTAGGGGGTGTAATTTCCCTCTGGGCAGGTGTCTAGGTGCCTTGCACTGGGCGCACACAGAGCAGGAGGAAACATAAACCCTCACGTCCTTAGCTAAAGTGGGCCACCAGTACTTCCCACTAAGACAGCGCACTGTCCGACCGATGCCAGCAAGACCAGAGGAGGGTGACGTGTGGGCCCAACAGATCAATCGATCGCGGACATCAGACGGAACGTACAGACACCCAACTGGACACTGTGTGGGAGTGGGCTCCGTACATAACGCCCACTCGATGTCCGCGTCAACCTCCCATACCACCGGTGCCACCAGGCAAGAAGCCGGAAGTATGGGAGTGAGATCCGTGGACCGCTCCTCTGTGTCATACATCCGGGATAGTGCGTCTGCCTTAGCGTTCAGGGAACCTGGTCTGTAGGATAGGGTGAAAACAAAACAGGTGAAAAACATTGCCCACCTTGCCTGGCGAGGGTTCAGTCTCCTCGCTGCCCGGATGTACTCCAGATTGCGGTGGTCAGTCCAAATGAGGAAAGGGTGTTTAGACCCCTCAAGCCAATGCCTCCACGCCTTCAGAGCCTTGACAACAGCTAACAGCTCCCGGTCCCCCAGATCATAGTTTCGCTCCGCCGGGCTGAGCTTCTTCGAAAAGAAAGCACAGGGGCGGAGCTTTGGTGGCATACCCGAGCGCTGAGAGAGCACAGCTCCTATCCCAGCCTCGGATGCGTCCACCTCTACTATGAATGCCAATGAGGGATCAGGATAAGCCAGCACGGGAGCTGAGGTAAACAGAGCCTTCAGGTGACCAAAAGCCCTGTCCGCCCCAGCTGACCACTGCAGTCGCACCGGTCCCCCCTTCAGCAAGGAGGTAATGGGAGCCGCTACCTGACCAAAGCCCTGGATAAACCTCCGGTATTAGTTGGCAAACCCTAAGAAACCGCTGCACCTCCTTTACCGTACGGCTGAAATGCAGTCATTCTCCATCTCCACCCCTTTGACGTGGACAGGCGGTACCCTAGGAAGGAGACGGACTGTTGGAAGAACAGACATTTCTCAGCCTTGATGTACAGGTCATGCTCCAACAGTCGACCAAGCACCTTGTGCACCAGGGACACATGCTCGTCGCGAGTAGCGGAGTATATTAGAATGTCATCTAAATACACCACTACACCCTGCCCGTGCAGGTCCCTGAAAATCTTGTCTACAAAGGATTGGAAGACTGATGGAGCATTCATCAACCCGTAGGGCATGACGAGGTACTCATAGTGCCCAGAGGTGGTACTAAATGCCGTCTTCCACTCATCCCCCTCCCGGATACGCACCAGGTTGTAAGCGCTCCTGAGATCAAATTTGGTGAAGAAGCGCGCCCCGTGCAATGACTCTGTCACACTGGCTATGAGAGGCAGTGGGTAACTGTACTTCACAGTGATCAGATTTAGACCTCGATAGTCAATGCACGGGCGTAAACCTCCATCCTTCTTCTTCACAAAAAAGAAACTAGAGGAGGCAGGTGAAGTGGAAGGCCAAATGTATCCCTGTCCCAGAGATTCGGAGACATATGTTTACATAGCCGCCGTCTCCTCCTGAGACAGAGGATACACGTGACTCCTGGGAAGTGCTGCGCCTACCTGGAGATTTATCGCACAGTCCCCCTGTCGATGGGGTATGTTGAGCTCCTGAGTCTTTTTACAGAAGGCGAGAGCCAAATCGGCATATTGGGGGGGGAATGTGCATAGTGGAGACCTGGTTTGGACTCTCCACCGTAGTTGCACCTATGGAAACACCTACACACCTCCCTGAGCACTGCCGTGACCATCCCTTGAGAGCCCTCTGTTACCACAAAATAGTGGGGTCATGAGAGGCCAACCAGGGAAGCCCCAACACCACAGGAAACGCAGGAGCATCGATCAGGAAGAGACTAATTCTCTCCTCATGACCCTCCTGCGTTTTCATACATAGTGGAGCTGTGACCTCCCTAATCAGGCCCGACCCTAAAGGACGACTATCTAAGGCATGTACAGGGAAGAGCACATCAACAGGAACAATAGGGATCCCTAATCTACGTGCAAATGAACGGTCAATAAAGTTCCCAGCTGTGCCTGAATCTACTAGCGCATTATGCTGGGAATGCGGGGAAAACTCAGGAAATTCTATGCATACCCACATGTGTACAACAGGGAGCTCTGAGTGAGTCGGGTGCCTACTCACCTGGGATGATCCACCAGTGCTGGGAACTTCCCCAGCACCGACCAGCAGTGTGCCCTCTGTGGCCTCAGTTGGTGCAGGAAACGGCCCCCCCTCCAGTCACCCTTCGAGCAGCACCTCCAAGCTCCATAGGGGTAGGGTCGGAGGTGCTGGGGGATGGAATGGACGGACCCTGACCCGGACGTCCGCGGGTGGCCAACAGGTTATCCAGCCGTTAAGATACATCCACCAGCTGGTCGAGGGTAAGTGCGGTGTCCCAGCATGCCAGCTCCAGACGAACGTCCTCACGTAGACTACACCGGTAATGGTCGATCAGGGCCCTCTCATTCCATCCCGAGCTGGCAGCCAAGGTCCTGAAGTCCAGTGTGAAGTCCTGTGCGCTCCTCTTCCCCTGTCTGAGCTGGAACAAGCATTCCCCCGCCACTCTCCCCTCAGGTGGATGACCGAAGACCGCCCGGAAGCGGCGGGTGAAATCCTCATAGCGAACCAACGCTGTGTCTATTCCTCCCCATTCGGCGTTGGCCCACTCAAGCGCTCTCCCCGACAGACAGGAGATGAGGGCGGACACGCTCTCGTATCCCGAGGGAGCCGGGTGGATGGTGGCCAGGTAGAGCTCCAGCTGGAGCAGGAACCCCTGGCACCCGGCAGACGTCCCATCATATGCCCTCGGGATCGAGAGCCGAATCCCACTTGGTCCAGGTGACGGAGTGGTGGACATCGGTGTGGGTTGATCTGAAGTTGATGGTCAATGTGCAGCGGTAGGACTGAGTCAGGCGCAGGACACAGAACTGAGTAAACTACGTACTTACCTCGAAAATTAAACAACACTAATTTCCACGCAGGGAAAACACACCAGCTCACATAAGTCTTAGACACAAAACAAAGAACAAACACGCACAAAACCATGTGGGAACCAGAGGGTAAAATAGGGAAATAATATAATGTAATGGGAACCAGGTGTGTACAATCAAGACAAAACAAATGGAAAAAGAAACGTAGATCGGTGGCAGCTAGAAAGCCAGTAACGACGAAGTCGTGACAATGTCCCCACAAAGTCAGCCCTGCAAGACTGTGTGTGTGTAGACATGACTGTATATGTCAGTATTCTGATGACTATATCTTGGTAAGTCAGACAGCTCAGACTGCATACTGTATGCTCAGAAATGGCAACTTATGATATGGTCATATTGTGATAAATGCTGATCAACATTATTTTACATTCTAAGGTGTGTGATAATGTTAATTTTCTGTGGTGTGTCTGTGCAGAGAGACCTGTGACTGTTCTGACCCTCCAACCCAACTGGCCCCACGTATTCAGCGGAGAGACTGTCACTCTCAGATGTGACTTGCAGGGAAGAGAAGAGATTGAGCTTTTATAACAATTTTCGGAAGTTGGTCTACGCGAATATAGAACCTGAGTACAGAATCAGTCCTGCAAAGAATGGTCTATATACCTGTGAAGATCTTCAAAAAAACAATTGCTTAAAACACTCAGAGTCAACTAATGCTATACAATTGACTGTGTTAGGTAAGTCTGTTTTTATGGGATTGCAAGAGAAAGAGACAGAATTGTGAGGAAAAGACTAAAGGGATGAGGTCAAATAGCAGACAGTGAGATCAATGATGGAACTAAATTATTGTTTGATTTTGGGGTAAGGTACAATATCATGATAACAAATGGGGTAAATATTTTATTCTAAAATAATTTAATTAAAGAACAAACATTTTAATTGTGTCATCTCCTTTATAACAAATAAACCCCAAGCTGTCCTGAGTGTCTCTCCTCAGTGGCTGAACCCTGGAGACTCAGTTACTCTGAGCTGTGGGGTTAAAGAGTCATCTAGAGGCTGGAGGTTCTTCTGGTACCGAACTGTTCCCTACAGAGCTGGGTTACCCTCCCTATTGGACAAATCCTACTCTGTAGAGCCTCTATCTGGCAATGGGACTACTGAAGACTCCTACACTCTGATCCCTGCTGGTCCTAATCACACATGAGGATATGTGTGTAGAGCTGGGAGAGGAGACCCAGTCTATGACACACTCTACAGTGAACCTCAGTTTCTCTGGTCAGGAGGTAACTAACTGCATTGAAACTGCATTTCACCACATTTAAGTCATCCTCATGTGTATATATAACTATAAGTTTGACTTTTCCTCTTTGTTTCAGACCTGCATCCTTCAGTGTCTCTCAGAATACGACCCAACAGAACTCAACACTTTACATCAAAGTCTCTCTCACTGAGCTGTGAGGAGAAGGGGAACTCTACTGGATGGAGACTGAAGATATACAGAGAGAGAGGAGTGGAGTCAGGGTGTGGCTCTAACTGGGGATCAATAGCAGGGTCCACATGTACCATCAGGTCCACACTTGAAAAGGACAGTGGAATGTACTGGTGTGAGTCTGCATCAGGAGAGTACAGTAATGCTGTCAACATCACAGTGGATGGTACGTTGTCACGTTCATTTAATTACGGGACAGACCAAGGTGCAGCGTGATATACAGTGAGGGAAAAAAGTATTTGATCCCCTGCTGATTTTGTACGTTTGCCCACTGACAAAGAAATGATCAGTCTATAATTTTAATGGTAGGTTTATTTGAACAGTGAGAGACAGACTAACAACAAAAAAATCCAGAAAAACGCATGTCAAAAATGTTATAAATTGATTTGCATTTTAATGAGGGAAATAAGTATTTGACCCCTTTGCAAAACATGATTTAGTACTTGGTGGCAAAACCCTTGTTGGCAGTCACAGAGGTCAGACGTTTCTTGTAGTTGGCCACCAGATTTGTACACATCTCAGGAGGGAATTTGCCCCACTCCTCTTTGCAGATCTTCTCCAAGTCATTAAGGTTTTGAGGCTGACGTTTGGCAACTCAAACCTTCAGCTCCCTCCACAGATTTTCTATGGGATTAAGGTCTGGAGACTGGCTAGGCCACTCCAGGACCTTAATGTGCTTCTTCTTGAGCCACTCCTTTGTTGCCTTGGCCATGTGTTTTGGGTCATTGTCATGCTAGAATACCCATCCACGACCCATTTTCAATGCCCTGGCTGAGGGAAGGAGGTTCTCAACCAAGATTTGACGGTACATGGCCCCGTCCATCGACCCTTTGATGCGGTGAAGTTGTCCTGTCCCCTTAGCAGAAAAACACCACCAAAGCATAATGTTTCCACCTCCATGTTTGACGGTGGGGATGGTGTTCTTGGGGTCATAGGCAGCATTCCTCCTCCTCCAAACACAGCGAGTTGAGTTGATGCCAAAGAGCTCCATTTTGGTCTCATCTGACCACAAGACTTTCACCCAGTTCTCCTCTGAATCATTCAGATGTTCATTGGCAAACTTCAGACAGTTATGTATATGTGCTTTCTTGAGCATGGGGACCTTGCGGGCGCTGCAGGATTTCAGTCCTTCACGGCGTAGTGTGTTACCAATTGTTTTCTTGGTGACTATGGTCCCAGTTGCCTTGAGATCATTGACAATATCCTCCCGTGTAGTTCTGGGCTGATTCCTCACCGTTCTCATGATCATTGCAACTCCACGAGGTGAGATCTTGCATGGAGCCCCAGGCCAAGGGAGATTGACAGTTATTTTGTGTTTCTTCCATTTGCGAATAATCGCAACAACTGTTGTCACCTTCTCACCAAGCTGCTTGGCGATGGTCTTGTAGCCCATTCCAGCCTTGTGTAGGACTACAATCTTGTCCCTGACATCCTAGAAGAGCTCTTTGGTCTTGGCCATGGTGGAGAGTTTGGAATCTGATTGATTGATTGCTTCTGTGGACAGGTGTCTTTTATACAGGTAACAAACTGAGATTAGGAGCACACTCTTAAAGGGAGTGCTCCTAATCTCAGCTCGTTACCTGTATAAAAGACACCTGGGAGCCAGAAATCTTTCTGATTGAGAGGGGGTCAAATACTTATTTCCCTCATTAAAATGCAAATCAATTTATAACATTTTTGACATGCGTTTTTCTGGATTTTTTTGTTGTTATTCTGTCTCTCACTGTTCAAATAAACCTACCATTAAAATTATAGACTGATCATTTCTTTGTCAGTGGGCAAACATACAAAATCATCAGGGGATCAAATACTTTCTTCCCTCACTGTACGTACATGTTTATTAAACCAATAAACACTCGACAAAACAATAAACAAAACGAAACGTGAAGTCCAAGGTAGCACACACAACATACCTTACAAGGAACAAGATCCCACAACCCGCTAGTGCCAATAGGCTGCCTAAGTATGATCCCCAATCAGAGACAACGAGCTACAGCTGCCTCTGATTGGGAACCACACCGGCCAACATAGATCTACACATAATAGATCAAAACATAGAAAACAGCACAAAGAATATACACACCCTGACTCAACATATAAGATTCCCCTGAGTCAGGGTGTGACATACGTCTATTGTACAATATTCACTAACCTTTTTTACATTTCAATGTATGATACTGATGTTCATTTCTGAAACTGAATGAATGTATCTCATATAAAATGCAAGCTCATAAGACATTAATATATTGTGAGTGATTACTCCTGATTTACAGTTTTATGTATATATTATGTTACACAGCTGGTGCTGTGATCCTGGAAAAACCTGCCTATCCCATGACTGAGGGAGACTCTGTGACTCTGCTCTGTACAAATAGATATCAGGAAACAAACCCAAACCCCAAGGTTGATTTCTACAAAGATGGAGAACTCATCAGGAATGAGACCACGGGAGGGATGACCATCACTGCAGTATCAAAGTCAGATGAAGGCTTCTATAAGTGTAAATCTAATGAAGGAGAATCACCAGAGAGCTGGGTGAAAGTGAGAGGTGAGAAGAGCAGTATGTGTGTGTGTGTGTGTGTGTGTGTGTGTGTGTGTTGATGGTAAAACATATGTTTTGATAGTCCCTCCAGGTTCTATTGTCTCCATCTCTCTGCTGTTCAGGCTGCTGTGTGGTCTACTGGTGGTGTCTCCCTTTCTACTGGTATCTATCATTCTGATGGTGAAATGCTGCAGGGCTCAAGGTGACCACTTTATTTCAGTGTGTATCTACAAGAAGCTTATCCAGCTTGATATTTTCCTTCTTTATGTCATGCTCTTGTATTACTGTTATCAAGTAATATTGACTCAAATGGTTCATTTCAAATGTGAATAGACATAGTGCCCAGTGGCAGCTATTTCTGTTAAATGTCTTCTACGGAAATGTTCTTCCCCCAGAAAAGGCAAACTAACATTTTCATTACTTCTGAAGGATTACATTTTAGTGCTGTGCAGTTGAACGAGCAGTTGAATCAGTTTAACTCTAATGCTACTCTCCGTCCGTTATATTCCTATAGGCATGTGTTCAACAACCAAATCTCCTCAAGATGAGTTACGATCTGATGATATCATCGAACAGGCCGAATCATCCGTGTGATCATTACAGTATGAACTGTAAGCTGAATGACCATTTTTATGATTTTAAAGTTTTTGCCATTGCCTTGCCATTGATTTATGATAGCGTTTACTGAGTCAAATATCATTGAATGAAATTTTACAAATACTAAATGCTATGATTTAGCAAGTTGACGTTTTCAGCTTTTGGGATCTTGTATGCTTTGTTATTGTTGATTGTTGTTAATATTCTTGAAATATTACACTTACCCCTCTTTGATTTCAGTTTGTTGATTGAAAAAGAGTGTAGTGCCTGTTTTGTTTAAAAGTAGAATTTGTTGTATTTTTTTAATATGTTGTATTTTAGATAATGTCATGCTTTTTACATGTAGGTGCATATATGCTATATGTGAATATTTTCTGGGACTAAAGGTGGGTTTATACTTGGTTGGCCGACCTACTATAACAACTTTAACAGTTATGTTGGAACATGTATAATTTGTTTTTAACTCAATTAATGCTCATTTTCATTTACATTTTCCATACTTTCCACTTCTATGTCTATATGTTTTTTATAAAATGTTATTTCTTCAGTAGTTGTTATAGGAGCCAGATGAGTGTTCCACTATTGAACTTGAATAAAGAGGGTGTGCATTGTCTTACATCAGATAGCACGACGATTCCGCCTGACGAGAGTCACATAGGAGTGACGCCACCTGACGTAAGACAATGGAGGTTGTGTTGCATTTTGTATTTTGTATTAATTCTCATTTGTCAAATAAAAAGTGATGATTCCCCACATCATTGTATTGCTTTGAAATATAATTTAATTTAAGGACATATTCCTTTTACTCTCTGTATTGCTGAGTTGAAACAATGCATTTACATCTTGAACATTCCTATACATTTCTTATTATGTAAAGCAACACTTTTTAACAAAATCTCTATACACCATATTGCTGTCAGTCTTCTTAAACCACATTCAGATTTGACTTCTACTGATATGAACCCATACAGAAGTGGTCCATGTCTGTACTAATATGATGACATAGAGAGAGGAAGGAATAAGAGGGCAGACCCAGTAGACTGAGGGGTTATGTTGTTGCTATGTGACCAATGACCATATTAGCTTCTATATTGTGATCCACAAGAATGTGTAGTAGTTACAGGCCTGTCCTGAAGGGGCGATAAGAAACCCCAGATGTTTCCCTTAGTAAATCCACTAAAGGTGAAGTCTCTAACTGCTTTCCCCCTGTAACATTTCTCTCCCCATATTTGTTTCTTCACATATGTTGTACATGTGTCCCACACTCTACACCCTACAACAAACCACACATTTTTAGAGGTTAAAAGTTTTAAAAAATGTATTAATGTATTCAACATGTATTTAAACTCTACACTTAAACCTGGAAACCCAGTTCCCCAGTTACAGCTTTGAAACTCACATCTCTGGTCAGTGGTACTAAATTACACACAGCTCTGTCTCTGATGTACACACACTCACAAAACACACACACACACATACAGTGCATTCGGAAAGTATTCAGACCCCTTGACTTTTTCCACATTTACAGCCTTATTCTAAAATGGATGAAATAAAACATGTTCTTAATCTATGTACACACAATACCCCACATTGACAACGTGAAAACAGGTTTTTAGACGTTCTTGCACATTCATAAAAAATAAATAAACATAAATATTACATTTACATAAGTACTCATACCCTTTATTATGAGACTCGAAATTGAGCTCATTGATTGGACATGATTTGGAAAGGCACAAACCCGTCTATATAAGGTCCCACAGTTGACAGTGCATGTCAGAGCAAAAACCAAGCCATGAGGTCAAAGGAATTGTCCATAGAGACAGGATTGTGTCGAGGCACAGATTTGTGGAAGGGTACCAAATAATGTCTGCAGCATTGAAGGTCCCCAAGAACACAGTGGCCTCCATCATTCTTAAATAGAAAAAGTTTGGAACCACCATGACTCTTCCTAGAGCTGGCCGCCCGGCCAAACTGAGCCATCGGGGGCAGAAGGAGAAGGGCCTTGGTCAGGGAGGTGACCAAAAACCCAATGGTCACTGACAGAGCTCCAGAGTTCCTCTGTGGAGATGGGAGAACCTTCCAGAAGGACAACCATCTCTGCAGCACTCCACCAATCAGGCCTTTATGGTAGAGTGGCCAGACGGAAGCCAATCCTCAGTAAAAGGCACATGACAGCCCTCTTGGAGTTTGCCAAAAGGCTCTCAGACCATGAGAAACAAGATTCACTGGTCTGATGAAATCAAAATTGAACTATTTCGCCTGAATGCCAAGCATCATGTCTGGAGGAAACCTGGCACCATCCCTACGGTGAAGCACGGTGGTGGCAGTATCATGTTGTGGGGATGTTTTTCAGCGGCAGGTACACTAGTCAGGATCGAGGGAAAGATGAACGGAGCAAAGTACAGAGAGATCCTTGATGAAAACCTGCTCCCGAGCACTCAGGACCTTAGATTGGGGCGAAGGTTCACCTTCCAACAGGACAACGACCCTAAGCATACCACCAAGACAATGCAGAGGTGGCTTCGGGACAAGTCTCTGAATGTCCTTAAGTAGCCCAGCCAGAGCCCGGACTTGAACCCGATCTAACATCTTTGTAGAGACCTGAAAATAGCTGTGCAGCGACACTCCCCATGCAACCTGACAGAGCTTGAGAGGATCTGCAGAGAAAAATGGGAGAAACTCCCCAAATACAGGTGTGCCAAGCTTGTAGCGTCATACCCAAGAAGACTTGAGGCTGTAATCGCTGCCAAAGGTGCTTCAACAAAGTACTGAGTAAAGGGTCTGAATACTTATGTAAATGTAAACTATAGTTTGTTAACAAGAAATTTGTGGATTGGTTGAAAAAATAGTTTTAATGACTCCAACCTAAGTGTATGTAAACTTCCGACTTCAATTGTAACTAAACGTATTCTTCATAACAGAACCATCTGAGGTTATGTGCGTGTGTGTGGGTGTGTGTGTGTGTGTGTGTGTGTGTGTGTGTGTGTGTGTGTGTGTGTGTGTGTGTGTGTGTGTGTGTGTGTGTGTGTGTGTGTGTGTGTGTGTGTGTGTGTGTGTGTGTGTGTGAATTGACGGGGTGCCTGAAGATGTCCATTTCCATTGTTGATCAACTGAGGTTAGCTGGCTATGTTTGCCACCTGACAACTGAGCCAAAGTTTGAGGGGAGGCCTACTCTATCTATCTATCTATCTATCTATCTATCTATCTATCTATCTATCTATCTATCTATCTATCTATCACTATCTATCTATCTATCTATCTATCTATCTATCTATCTATCTATCTATCTATCTATCTATCTATCTATCTATCTATCTATCTATCTATCTATCTATCTATCTATCTATCTATCTATCTATCTATCTATCTATCTATCTATCTATCTATCTATCTATCTACAGTGAGGGAAAAAAGTATTTGATCCCCTGCTGATTTTGTACGTTTGCCCACTGACAAAGACATGATCAGTCTATAATTTTAATGGTAGGTTTATTCGAACAGTGAGAGACAGAATAACAACAACAAAATCCAGAAAAACGCATGTCGAAAATGTTATAAATTGATTTCCATTTTAATGAGGGAAATAAGTATTTGACCCCTCTGCAAAACATGACTTAGTAGTTGGCCACCAAAACATGACGTTTCTTGTAGTTGGCCACCAGGTTTGTACACATCTCAGGAGGGATTTTGTTCCACTCCTCTTTGCAGATCTTCTCCAAGTCATTAAGGTTTTGAGGCTGACGTTTGGCAACTCGAACCTTCAGCTCCCTCCACAGATTTTCTATGGGATTAAGGTCTGGAGACTGGCTAGGCCACTCCAGGACCTTAATGTGCTACTTCTTGAGCCACTCCTTTGTTGCCTTGGCCATGTGTTTTGGGTCATTGTCATGCTGGAATACCCATCCACGACCCATTTTCAATGCCCTGGCTGAGGGAAGGAGGTTCATGGCCCTGTCCATCGTCCCTTTGATGCGGTGAAGTTGTCCTGTCCCCTTAGCAGAAAAACACCCCCAAAGCATAATGTTTCCACCTCCATGTTTGACGGTGGGGATGGTGTTCTTGGGGTCATAGGCAGCATTCCTCCTCCTCCAAACATGGCGAGTTGAGTTGATGCCAAAGAGCTCGATTTTGGTCTCATCTGACCACAACACTTTCACCCAGTTCTCCTCTGAATCATTCAGATGTTCATTGGCAAACTTCAGACGGGCCTGTATATGTGCTTTCTTGAGCAGGGGGACCTTGCGGGCGCTGCAGGATTTCAGTCCTTCACGGCGTAGTGTGTTACCAATTGTTTTCTTGGTAACTATGGTCCCAGTTGCCTTGAGATCATTGATAAGATCCTCCCGTGTAGTTCTGGGCTGATTCCTCACCGTTCTCATGATCATTGCAACTCCACGAGGTGAGATCTTGCATGGAGCCCCAGGCCGAGGGAGATTGACAGGTCTTTTTTGTTTCTTCCATTTGCAAATAATCGCACCAACTGTTGGCACCTTCTCACCAAGCTGCTTGGCGATGGTCTTGTAGCCCATTCCAGCCTTGTGTAGGTCTACAATCTTGTCCCTGACATCCTTGGAGAGCTCTTTGGTTTTGGCCATGGTGGAGAGTTTGGAATCTGATTGATTGATTGCTTCTGTGGAAAGGTGTCTTTTATACAGGTAACAAGCTGAGATTAGGAGCACTCCCTTTAAGAGTGTGCTCCTAATCTCCGCTAGTTACCTGTATAAAATACATCTGGGAGCCAGACATCTTTCTGATTGAGAGGGGGTCAAATACTTATTTCCCTCAATAAAATACAAATCAATTTATAACATTTTTGACATGCGTTTTTCTGGATTTTGTTGTTGTTATTCTGTCTCTCACTGTTCAAATAAACATACCATTAAAATTATAGACTGATCATTTCTTTGTCAGTGGGCAAACATACAAAATCAGCAGGGGTTCAAATACTTTTTTCCCTCACTCTATCTATCTATCTATCTATCTATCTATCTATCTGTCTGTCTGTCTGTCTGTCTGTCTGTCTGTCTGTCTGTCTGTCTGTCTGTCTGTCTGTCTGTCTGTCTGTCTGTCTGTCTGTCTGTCTGTCTGTCTGTCTGTCTGTCTGTCTGTCTGTCTGTCTGTCTGTCTGTCTGTCTGTCTGTCTGCCTGCCTGTCTGTCTGCCTGTCTGTCTGTCTGTCTGTCTGTCTGTCTGTCTGTCTGTGAGTGTGAGAGTTCCTTCGCTACAGTTATAGTAAACTGTGCTAAGAGATTAATGAGTGGTGTTTTGGTGTTTTAGGTCTCCATATTCTCTCTGTTTGCAGAACATGAGAAGTCAGTTTCCATTTAAAGCTGCAGTCCGTAATTCAAACGGCTGAGGGATGGGGCTAAGGAAATTCAAATCAAATCGAATTGTATTGGTCACATACACATTTTTAGCAGATGCTATTGCGGGTGTAGAGAAATGCTTTTGTTCCTAGCTCCAACAGTGCTGTAGTATCTAACCATTCACAACAATACACACAAATCTAAAAGTAAAACATTGGAATTAAGAAATATATAAATATTAGGACGAGCAATGTCAGAGTGGCATTGACTAAAATACAGTAGAATAGAATACAGTATATAAATATGAGATGAGTAAAGCAGTATGTAAACATTATTAAAGTGACTAGTGTTCAATTATTAAAGTGATTCCATGTCTATGTATATAGGGCAGCAGCCTCTAAGGTGCAGGATTGAGTAACCGGGTGTTAGCCGGCTAGTGATGGCTATTTAACAGTCTGATGGCCTTGAGATAGAAGCAGTTTTTCAGTCTCTCGGTCCCAGCTTTGATGCACCTGTACTTACCTCTTGAAGCTTTCCACCTTCTCCACTGCGGTCCCGTCGATGTGGATAGGGGAGTGCTCCCTCTGCTGTTTCCTGAAGTCCACAATAAGCTCATTCGTTTTGTTGACGTTGAGGGAGAGGTTATTTTCCTGGCTCCAGTCCGCCAGGGCCCTCACCTCCTCCCTGTAGGCTGTCTCGTCATTGTTGGTAATCAGGCCTACTACTGTTGTGTCGTCCGCAAACTTGATGATTGAGTTGGAAGCGTGCATGGCCGTGCAGTCATGAGTGAACAGGGAGTACAGGAGGGGGCTGAGCACGCACCACTTGTTGGGCCACTGTGTTGAGGATCAGCGAAGTGGAGGTGTTGTTTCCTACCTTCACCACCTGGGGGCGGCCCGTCAGGAAGTCCAGGACCCAGTTGCACAAGGCGGGATTCAGACCCATGGACCCGAGCTTAATGATGAGCTTGGAGGGTACTATGGTGTTGAAGGCTGAGCTATAGTCAATGAACAGTATTCTTACGAAGGTATTCGTCTTGTCCAGATGGGATGGGGTAGTGTGCAGTGCGATGGCGATTGCATCGTCTGTAGATCTATTGGGGCAGCAACCAATTTGAAGAGGGTCTAGAGCCAGGTAAGGTGGAGGTGATATGATCCTTAATAATGAAACATACACAACCGGCTTTCTTTCTTTATTCCTGTCTGCGCAATGTACTGACAACCCAGCTGGCTGTATGGAAAGGGACAGTATATCCGGAGAGAGCCATGATTCTGTGAAACAGAGTATGTTACAGTCCCTGATGTCTCTCTGGAAGGAGATCCTCGCCCTGAGCTCGTCTACTTTATTGTCCAGAGACTGAACATTAGCGAGTAATATACTCGAAGCGGTGGATTGTGTGCATGCTTCCTGAGTCGGACTAGAAGTCCACTCCGAAAACCTCTTCTCCGCCGGTGGCATCTTGGAGCAGCCTCTGGGATAAGTTCAATTGCCCTGGGGAGTACAAACAAAGGATCCAATTCGGGAAAGACGTATTCCTGGTCATAATGCTGGTGAGTTACCGCCGCTCTGATATCCAAATGTTTTTTCCGGCTGTATGTAATAATACAAAAAACATTCTGGCTAATAATGTAAGAAATACCACACAAAAAAACAAAATACTGCAAAGTTGCTTACGAGCTAGAAGCAGAGCTGCCATGTCTATCGGCGCCATCTTTGGCTCAACAATGTGTGTCAAAGGGGCAATCTGGGATTGCTACATTAATTTTTTGACTTAATTATATATACCCATTGAATCTTGAAGAATATAACATAAATGCCTTATTAGCAAAGTCCAAATGCCATACCCCATCAGCAGAAGACCCATTAAGATTCTCAGAATTACCTTTTGGGGAAGAGCGTGCCTGAAAGAACAGTTATTCTCAGTTTTATGATGTCATATACTCTGCAAGAGTTCTGAGGAGCTGGTCAGTACTGGTACTGTGTATCACTTCCTCTTTAATATTGAAATGTGGACATGCACGTCTATGATGGCAAAGGTGTCTTCCAATTAAGCAAAGGTCAGCAATTAAGCAAAGGTCAGACTCATGAGCCAGGGTGTGGTATTTACTTGGGAACAATATTGAATATCTCCATTACTGTGTTGAATTCCAAGAAGTAACCTACTTATGCATGACTACCAGCTATCCCATATTGCATTCTCATTCTACAGACAGGTCAAGTCACAGGAAGACAAGTCACAGGAAGTTGAAAATGCACACACTGTTATGATATTTTTGCGCTCGCTCGCTCTCTCTACCCCCCTCTCTCGCTCTCTTCCCCCTCTCCCCCATCTCTCTCTCTCTGTCTCTATCTCTCTGTCTCTCTCTCTCTGTCTCTCTATCACTTTCTCTCTTTCTCTTTCTCTCTCTCCCTTCTTTCTCTTTCTCTGCAACTTTGAGTGGTCTGCTCATAAAGTAACAAAGCTACATGTATCTGTGAAACACCATGACCATTAACCACACAACCAGCAGCAGCTAGGAAACACACGTTCCAAACACACATTATTTTCTTGACGCAATGGCTTTTTCTGGCCACTCTTCCGTAAAGGCCAGCTCTGTTGAGTGTACAGCTTAAAGTGGTCCTATGGACAAATACTCCAATCTCCGCTGTGGAGCTTTGCAGCTCCTTCAGGGTTATCTTTGATCTCTTTGTTGCCTCTCTGATATTTTTTTATAACCCAACCCTGATCTGTACTTCTCCACAACTTTGTCCCTGACCTGTTTGGAGAGCTCCATGGACTTCATGGTGCCGCTTGCTTGGTGGTGCCACTTGCTTAGTGTTGTTGCAGACTATGTGGGCTTTCAGAACAGGTGAATATATACTGAGATCATGTGACAGATCATGTGACACTTAGATTGCACACAGGTGGACTTTATTTAACTAATTATGGGACTTCTGAAGGAAATTGGTTGCACCAAATCTTATTTAGGGGATTCATAGCAAAGGGGGTGAATACATATGCATCACCACTTTTCCGTTATATAAATTTTTTAGACAAGTAATTGTTTAAATTTCACTTCACCAATTTGGACAATTTTGTGTATGTCCATGACATGAAATCCCCCAAAAAATCAATTGAAATTACAGGTTGTAATGCAACAAAATAGGAAAAACGCCAAGGGGGATAAATACTTTTGCAAGGCACTGTACCTCTTCTAGATTCTTAAATCACATCCCTATCTTAACAAAAATACTTTCTTCATTTTTCATATTACATGCACAAAGTATTGGATGGGCACTTCGATTTATGCAGTGGGTATACTTTCCAAGTTAAAGTATTTCCTTTATAACATTTTTAATGACATCACAAATAACAAACAAATTGACATTCGTTTTCTATAGATTGCCTCCGACCATTCCCCACGTTCTATATTAGAAATATTGATCCAGTATTTGCTTTAGAACGTGTCAGAGTTTCGGCGGGAAAAGTCTGTGGAAACAAAGGCACATTCCTCTGCAAAACATTGAATCGTCTCTCCTTGATTTACAACCAGGCGTCAGCTGTCAAGCCCCCCCACCCCACCAATTCCCTCCTCCTCCCCTCTGCAGGTGAGAGGGGGTCTGGTTGAAGTTATTCATTGCAAACCTGATCTGACCTATTTGGATCCTCACAGGACAGTCATGACAAAATCCAATCCATTATTATCTATTGATTAGGTAAGACTCTGCATTGCAGTGTATTATTGTGTAATTATTCATGTAGGCACACTGTAACAAGTCTTACAGTGTAACAATTAGCAATTCAAATAATTACTACACCGTACTTACATGAATAATTACACAGTAATAAGACCATTGTAATATAGTGTGCAACCATTGATTGATGTCAGAATAACATGTGTATTTGTGTGTTTCAGTTGTGGGTGTTCCTCTGTTCATCAACAAGAGAGTGGGGGACTCCGTGGAGCTGATGGCAGGCTTAGAGAGGGGACATTTCAAATAATTGGAGTGGAAGTATAGGGGAAAGGATATTGCAAAATTCAACTCAGAAGTTGTATATTCACCTGGATCCCAGTTCGAGGGGAGACTAAAGATGAACACCAAAAACTTCAGTTTAACGGTCAGAGAACTGACACTGCAAGACTCAGGGGATTTTCTAGTTACAGGCGAAGGGGACAAAGGTCAGATTGGCGGTAGGACCATCACTCTGAAGGTCAACGGTAGGCTGTTATCACCTTTTTGCATCCTATTTTGATATCATTCTAATTTATATCCATGACCACGGCTGATGATCTTTAAACTATAACGAAGATTTGTTGGTTTTATACTGACCTTACTCACCATGCTTTGATACATTTCCATCACATTAACAAGTTTTATCCTCTGTCGTCTTTCTCCTGGTGGTATGGCTATGGTAGGGATCATTTAGAAGACTGATTATGAGTCTCTCTCTCTCTCTCCTGGTTGGTCAGAGCCTATATCCAAGGTGGTGATCCAGACAGACATCACGCTATTAGCCAACCACTCCTGTACGGTGCGGCTGGTGTGCAACGTGTCCTGCTACTCCAACCTTACATACACCTGAAGAGAGACTATGAGATGTACGCAGACGCCCAGCAGATTCACTTCTCTCTCTCTCAGCAGCAGAGGGAGACATCAGTATAACGGTGCAATGCTTCCAACCTAGTCAGTTGGAAAACTGTCTTTGCAACAGTAAAGTGTACTAATGACACAACTACCCCACGTACCTAGATATCATAATAATCCCTTCCAAAAACTTTTCAGTGTGCTTATATGCTTATGTTGTCAAATATAATATATAATGCTTGTGATTACATTGGAAGTGTATGATATAGAGCCATTTAGTCTTTATCATATTGTATAGTCTAACCATGTGTGTTGTGCAATATGTGACAGGACTGGTGTGGTATACCATCTACATCAGAGTATCTGTTGAAATTTGATATCTGTCACGATCGTCGGGTACAGAGGACCAAGGCGCAGCGTGGAAGGTGAACATATTTATTAAATAATGATTACACGAACAAAACAACAAACGATAACGTGACGTCCAAAGGTGCAAAACACAAACCTATACAGGAACAAGATCCCACAAACACTGTGGGAAAACTGGCTGCTTAAGTATGGTTCCCAATCAGAGACAACAAGCAACAGCTGATTCACATTGCCTCTGATTGAGAACCACACTGGCCAACATAGAAACACAATACTAGAACAAACACAAACGAAAACTCACACCCTGGCTCAACATACTAGAGTCCCCAGAGCCAGGGCGTGACAATATCAATTGGAAAAAGAGTGAGATGCCTCATGTGGAATGTATTAATTCCTGCGTATGTTTGTTGATTTCCTGTTTCAAATGTATCTGATTGGTTGATATTTTGTTCTTATCAAACACAGCAGATCTAACTGACAACCAGTGGTGTAAAGAACTTAAATAAAATACTTGAAAGTACTACTTAAGTAGTTTTTTAGGATATCTGTACTTTACTTTACTATTCATATTTTTGACAACTTTTACTTTAACTTCACTACATTCCCCCCCAAAAAATGTTTTACTTTTACTCCATACATTTTCCATGACACCCAAAAGTACTCGTTACATTTTGCGTGCTTAGCAGGACAGGAAATGGTCCATTCACACACTTTTCAAGAGAACATCCCTGGTCGTCCCTATTGCCTCTAGTCTAGCAGACTCACTAAACACATTCTTCATTTGTAAAGGATGTCTGAGTGTTGGTGTGCCCCAGGCTATCCGTAAATTAAAAAAACAAGGAAATCATGCCGTCTGGTTTGCTTAATATAAGGAATTTGAAATTATTTATACTTTTACTTTTAGTATATTTTAGCAATTCCATTTACTTTTGATACTTAAGTATATTTAAAACCAAAAACCTTTAGACTTTTACTCAAGTAGGATTTTACTGGGTGACTTTCACTTTCACTTGAGTCATTTTCTACTAAGGTATCTTTACTTTTACTCAAATATGACAATTGGGTACTTTTTCCTCCACTGCTGACAACACAATATATGCTGATGTTATGGAAAACACAAGAATTAAGGATGTAAGTATGCATTGCCGTTATTATGTATGAATGTGTGGAAGCTGTATGTACTGTATTGTAATATGCTGTATTTTGATTCCAGACAAGATCAAATAGTCAGGTAAAGCCAGTGTCGATCTATGAGACTGTCAATGATCTGGTTATCCCAAGATTGAACAAGGTAAGATATAAATGGTCATGATGTTAAAATGTCTGTTATTGAATGGAAGACTATGTAGTCTACTTTGATAATTGTCTATACCTTTCTTAATGCTGAAACAGTTTCTTCTTGATTGTCTGTCACATATAGCCGCAGACTCTGTATGACAAGATCGCATTTGAACACACAGAATGCCCACCTTCTCCCTAGCAGAAAATACTGTGAGCTGAACAGGATGTGGTCATAGGCTGGGCCTTCCATAGATATATAACCCTCTGCATCTCTGCGTATTACACGTTTACATTCTGTAAATAGACCTAGATGTTACTGTTTAATTACACTATTTGCTTACTTTTTCATGAATGTAATCTTCTCCCTTTGTTGATTCTCATATATACAGTGTATCATAAGGCCTTAGGCCTTTCTTTGAGGGCCTAGTTACAATTAGGATATTCCTAAATGTGTAATTGGCAGAAGTAGGCATGGTGATCAGATAAGATCATATGTCGGATTTCTATTTTCTTGATTAAAGAAAAGAGTTATAGATAATAGTATGAAATTGATTCATGAGATTGATTTATGCCTGTGAGTAGAAAGTGTACTCTTTGGTATTAGGATTATGTGCTTACCAGGCATCAATGAGGTTGTAATCAGAGAGTATATGCTGGAGAGCCTTGGTTGCCTGTGGATTGTAGTTGGTCTTATTTGAATTGTCCCGCATGTCCAAAATGGCATTCATGTCTGTCCCAACAACCAAGAGCGCCTTGCATTTAGAGTGAATTGTATTTACCACCCATGACTGTATTTCTTAGCCACAGAGACATGGTTTGTCACGCCCTGGCTCTAGGGACTCTTTTATGTTGAGCCAGGGTGTGTTTGTTTTGTGTTCATTGTGTCAGTTTCTAGTTCATGTGTTTCTATGTTGGCCAGGGTGGTTCTCAATCAGAGGCAACGTGAATCAGCTGTTGCTTGTTGTCTCTGATTGGGTCCCATACTTAGGCAGCCGTTTGTGCATTTGGTATTCGTGGGATCTTGTTCCGTGTTGGTTTGTGTTGTTAACCAAGGACGTCACGTTATCGTTTGTTGTTTTGTTATTTTGTTCGTGTGGTGTACTCTAAATAAAAGAGATGTACGCATATCACGCTGCGCATTGGTCTACTCCTTTCGACGATCGTGACAGAAGATCCCACCAAAACAGGACCAAGCAGCGTGTCCAGGAGCAAACGCCGGGTAAGGAGCTGGAGAGGTTGGCGATGGCCCAGGTGGGCCAATGGTGGTCCTGGGAGGACATGCTCGCGGGAAAAGGGCCATGGGCTAAAGTTAAGGCCCTGGCGAGAGAGGAGGTACGGCGCCAACAGTGCCGTCGTCGGACAGGCGAGAGGCAACCCCAAGACATTTTTTGGGGGGGGCACACGGCATGGACGACGGGGCAGCAGGAGGCAGCTACAGGGCGAATCAGGAGAATAGGAGAGGAGGCCACCAGGTTAAGGGGGCTATTGGTCATGAGAGAGCAGGAATTAGTGAGTCAGAGGGAGGAGCTACTGGAGGCGATAAGGGAGAGGGAGAGAGTAGAGGCACGGCGAGAGGAACTGATTAGGCAGCAGAGGGAGCGGAGGGTTATTAGGAAACCCAGTCCCACTCCTCGCACCAAGCAAGTGGTGTGTGTCACCAGTCCGGTCCGGCCCGTTCCTGATCCCCGCACTAAGTTAGTGGTGCGTGTTCCCAGTACGGCCCGACCCGTTCCTGCCCCTCGCACCAAGCCAATGGTGTGCGTCGCCAGCCCGGCTCGGCCTGTTCCTGCTCCCCGCACCAAGCCTATGGTGTGCGTCGCCAGCCCGGCCCGGCCTGTTCCTGCTCCCCGCACCAAGCCAATGGTGCGCGTCGCCAGCCCGGTCCGGCCCATTCCTGCTCCCCGCACCAAGTCAGTGGTGCGCGTCGTCAGCCCGGTCCGGCCCATTCCTGCTCCCCGCACCAAGCCTATGGTGCGCGTCGTCAGCCCGGTCCGGCCTGTTCCTGCTCCCAGCACCAAGCCAGTGGTGCGCTCTCGTCAGCCCGGTTCGGCACGTCCCTGCTCCCCGCACCAAGCCAATGGTGCGCGTCGTCAGCCCAGTCCGGCCCGTCCCTGCACCCCGCACCAAGCCTGTGGTGCGCGTCGTCAGTCCGGCACAGCCCGTGCCCGTTTCACCGGTGCCTGGTCAGCTGCTCCACACCGGAGCCTAAGCAAACCGCTCCACTGATGTCCAGTCCAGCTCCAGCCAGCGGGGCCAGACCAGACCAGGGCCGCTACGGGGGGGTTGTTAGAGGGTGGTGGTCAAGCCCGGAGCCGGAACCGCCTCCGAGGAGGAATGCCCACCCGGCCCCTCCCCTGTTGGGTTTATGTTGGCGCGGTCGCAGTCCGCGCCTTTGGGGGGGGGTACTGTCACGCCCTGGCTCTAGGGACTCTTTTATGTTGAGCCAGGGTGTGTAGAGTCATTGTTTTGTGTTCATTGTGTCAGTTTCTAGTTCATGTGATTCTATGTTGGCCGGGGTGGTTCTCAATCAGAGGCAACGTGAATCAGCTGTTGCTTGTTGTCTCTGATTGGGACCCATACTTAGGCAGCCGTTTGTGCATTTGGTAGTCATGGGATCTTGTTCCGTGTTGGTTTGTGTTGTTAACCAAGGACTTCACGTTATCGTTTGTTGTTTTGTTATTTTGTTCATGTAGTGTACTCTAAATAAAAGAGATGTACGCATATCACGCTGCGCATTGGTCTACTCCTTTCGACGATCGTGACATGGTTGTTGTATTCAATGGTTTTCAGCACTGTAGCCTTCACCAAGTTAGTGTCTAAGTGAATATGTTATCTTTAAAATTAAACTCATTATGACAATACATTGCATATATCATAAAGCCTTTGAGGGCCTAGTTAGACCCGAACACACTGGTCTGAAACTCCTGGTTTACAGGCCACATTAAGCCTGCAAGTCACATTATGCTGGCTTGCAAAGTGATGTGTAATTCCAATTGGAATCCAGCCTGAGTTAGGATATCCAACAATTTGAACTTTTCATCACATGCAACCTGCATTCATAATGACTGTTGGGGTAGGGAAGATTGATTACTGAGACTGCCTAAACTATACAAACTGGAACAGCCATATCAGTAATGGGTGCAAAAAGTCCAACTACATAACACATTGGATTAGTTTAGAAAAGTTTATGTTATCTATGTTTGTGTAGCATAAGATTAATCAACCAATCAAAGTACATGCAAATACACAGGTTTTGAAGCTGTCTTTTCCCACTGTAATCAGAGAGAGTCAAATAGAGAAATGGTTGATGAAAACCAGTGAAAACCTAGTTGCTCGGCTGATGAGTACACATGAAAAGGTGTGCAGGGATTTATGTCCTTTTCAGAGAGAAGAATGACGATGTTCTTTCAGCATACAAATTCTGTAGTTCACTTATTAATTTCTCTTTTACATTCAATCTATCACTGTGATCACTACTTTCCTGAGTTATTACTTTGAACAGTTGACAGACCTACCTTGTTTGTGCTGTAACTCAAGAACATCTACATGCAGTTGACCTCCAAATAGCTACAACATAAACCAAATGATAAATATGCCATGAAGTCAAACCTAGTGACATTAAAGATTGGACTGAAAATGTCAACATGACCAGGTATGGTAAATGCAATATTGACTTCACTTTTTGCACAAATATGGTTTTATCCACAAAATTCTTTCCTCAGATCTTTACTATAGTTTTTTTCTCTCTTCCACCCACAGAAAGACCACAGTGTTGATGTGTCCATTCCTTTTACAGGAAGAGGAAGTTGTAGAAATGAACATGACATCAGATCCTCTTTAAGCATTTGTACCTTTCTAATTCTGTCAAAGCCCCATTTGTGTCACAGCCGAAGGAAAAGTGGGGGTCCGGAGGACACGCTGGTGTCGACAGTCGCTTACAAGAAGCTCAGAATGGAGCACACTTCACTTTATGTGCTAATCTGTGAGTATGATTCATGTATTTATCAGTATTTTGAATATTGTTAGCTAACTATTTATTTTATTGGAAGAGAAAATGTTTCATTCATAGAACATGAAGTATGTCATATATAAACAATAAATGTGGCAACAGATGATGACATTGTTTGGTTACATTGTGTTTGCCGACTACACAGAAATGGAGTTGTTGGTCATTGCAGCTCAGGTTGTAGCATGAGCTGCAGTTGAGTCATCTACTTCTGAAATTGAAATCTCCATCTATCTATCTATCTATCTATCTATCTATCTATCTATCTATCTATCTATCTATCTATCTATCTATCTATCTATCTATCTATCTATCTATCTATCTATCTATCTATCTATCTATCTATCTATCTATCTATCTATCTATCTATCTATCTACAGTGGGGAGAAGAAGTATTTGATACACTGCCGATTTTGCAGGTTTTCCTACTTACAAAGCATGTAGAGGTCTGTAACAAAAATCCAGAAAATCACATTGTATGATTTTAAAGTAATCAATTTGCATTTTATTGCATGACATAAGTATTTGATACATCAGAAAAGCAGAACTTAATATTTGGTACAGAAACCTTTGTTTGCAATTACAGAGATCATACGTTTCCTGTAGGTCTTGACCAGGTTTGCACACACTGCAGCAGGGATTTTGGCCCACTCCTCCATACAGACCTTCTCCAGATCCTTCAGGTTTCGGGGCTGTCGCTGGGCAATATGGACTTTCAGCTCCCTCCAAATATTTTCTATTGGGTTCAGGTCTGGAGACTGGCTAGGCCACCCAGGACCTTGAGATGCTTCTTATGGAGCCACTCCTTAGTTTCCCTGGCTGTGTGTTTCGTGTCATTGTCATGCTGGAAGACCCAACCATGACCCATCTTCAATGCTCTTACTGAGGGAAGGAGGTTGTTGGCCAAGATCTCGCGATACATGGCCCCATCCATCCTCCCCTCAATACGGTGCAGTCGTCCTGTCCCCTTTGCAGAAAAGCATCCCCAAAGAATGATGTTTCCACCTCCATGCTTCACGGTTGGGATGGTGTTCTTGGGGTTGTACTCATCCTTCTTCTTCCTCCAAACAAGGCGAGTGGAGTTTAGACCAAAAAGCTATATTTTTGTCTCATCAGACAACATGACCTTCTCCCATTCCTCCTCTGGAACATCCAGATGGTCATTGGAAAACTTCAGACGGGCCTGGACATGCGCTGGCTTGAGCAGGGGGACCTTGCGTGCGCTGCAGGATTTTAATCCATGACGGCGTAGTGTGTTACTAATGGTTTTCTTTGAGACTGTGGTCCCAGCTCTCTTCAGGTCATTGACCAGGTCCTGCCGTGTAGTTCTGGGCTGATCCCTCACCTTCCTCATGATCATTGATGCCCCACGAGGTGAGATCTTGCATGGAGCCCCAGACCGAGGGTGATTGACCGTCATCTTGAACTTCTTCCATTTTCTAATAATTGCGGCAACAGTTGTTGCCTTCTCACCAAGCTGCTTGCCTATTGTCCTGTAGCCCATCCCAGCCTTGTGCAGGTCTACAATTTTATCCCTGATGTACTTACACAGCTCTCTGGTCTTGGCCATTGTGGAGAGGTTGGAGTCTGTTTGATTGAGTGTGTGGACAGGTGTCTTTTATACAGGTAACGAGTTCAAACAGGTGTAGTTAATACAGGTAATGAGTGGAGAACAGGAGGGCTTCTTAAAGAAAAACTAACAGGTCTGTGAGAGCCGGAATTCTTACTGGTTGGTAGGTGATCAAATACTTATGTCATGCAATAAAATGCAAATTAATTACTTAAAAATCATACAATGTGATTTTCATGCTTTGTAAGTAGGAAAACCTGCAAAATCGGCAGTGTATCAAATACTTGTTCTCCCCACTGTATATGTGCATGGTGGGTGCATTATGAAACACATTCTGATTTCAAACCACAAGCTCTGATCTCATCATTTCAGGTCTCTATTCTCTATTCTTCCAATAATGAGGAAGGAACCAGTGTGAGACAATGTAGCCAACCATAAGGATAAGTAAATCAGAGTATAAACACGACCTCAACTGCTACCATTTTTTCTCACAATCTTTTTACATTTCTCTTGAATCTTTCTCTCTCTGTTCTGTGTGACGGTGAAGAGGTGTGATCTAAGCAGTCTGTCATCATATAGGAAGTAGTGGGGTTTGTCAGAAGGAATGTAGTTGTAGAGGAAGTCACTTGTCTGTGGGGACAGAATGGAGCACACCTTGCTCTGTTTGCTACTATGTACAGTGCATTTAGAAAGTATTCAGACCCCAGACATATTTAGTTATGTTACAGCCTTATTCTACACACAAAACCCCATAATGACAATGTGAAAACAGGTTTTAGACATTTTTGCAAATTTATTAAATATAAAAAACACAGAAATACCTTATTTACATAAGTACTCAGACCCTTTGCTATGAGACTCGAAATAAAAAAGAAAGTACTGTATGGATTTGGTAATCAGGAACATGAATATGGCATGCTGTTATTTATTTCAAGCTAATATCGGAGCAATGTGACTTTCTTTGTTGTAGTGCTGAGTACACACATCTACTCTGGACACTCTGAAGATGATGATGGTAGATATTTGTACACTTGATCAAGCCTTCATCTGTTAATGCTTCATCATATGTCTTTGTTTGTGATTTTTAAAGCTGCTTTTGGATAGACATATTTTGTGTTTTGAGTGTCTGAAAATAACTTGTTTAAAGCAATTGCATCATGCTGGTTTTATCTTGTGCAGGACGGGCAAAGGCTGTTCTGACCATACACCCCAAATCATCCCAGATATTCAGTGGAGAGTCTGTCACTCTCAGATGTAACATACAGAGGGGAGAAGTCACTGACTGGAAATACACATGGCGCAAGGATGTCATACACTACCTCATTGGGAAGCATGAATATGAGATCAGTGAGGTTAAGATTTCAGACAGTGGTGAATACAGCTGTCTGGGTACACATATTGATCAGAATAAGCATTCTGAGTGGAGTGATGCAGTCAGACTGACGGTGACAGGTAAGTCATCTTATCTCTCGTTCACATCACTGCCTCCATGCCCATAACCACTTGACATTGGTCCCCATTTTAAGGAGGCTATTTAGTCATTTTAAAAGGGTCTGTCTACCATTGCTGTTCATATTCCTCCATTAATTCATTCTCATTTCATGTAATAATTGAAGAAATTTGGTGTATGTTACTAAGATCATACTTTAAACTGATTGGTACACTAATTTCATTAGTCTTCATTTAACTTCATAAATATATATATATATATATATATATATATATATATATATATATATATATATATATATATATATATATACACAGTTGAAGTCAGAAGTTTACATACACCTTAGCCAAATACATTTAAACTCAGTTTTTCACAATTCCTGACATTTAATCCTAGTAAGAATTCCCTGTTTTAGGTCAGCTGGGATCACCACTTTATTTTAAGAATGTGAAATGTCAGAATAATAGTAGAGAAAATGATTTATTTCAGCTTTTATTTATTTCATCACATTCCCAGTGGGTCAGAAGTTTACATACACTCAATTAGTATTTGGAGCATTGCCTTTAAATTGTTTAACGTTTCGGGTAGCCTTCCACAAGCTTCCCACAATAAGTTGGGTGAATTTTGGCCCATTCCTCCTGACAGAGCTGGTGTAACTTAGTCAGGTTAGTAGGCCTCCTTGCTCGCACACTCTTTTTCAGTTCTGCCCACAAATGTTCTATAGGATAGAGGTCAGGGCTTTGTGATGGCCACTCCAATACCTTGACTTTGTTGTCCTTAAGCCAACTTTGGAAGTATGCTTGGGGTCATTGTCCATTTGGAAGACCCATTTGCAGTTTTTGAGCAGTGGCTTCTTCCTTGCTGAGCGGCCTTTCAGGTTATGTCGATATAGGACTCGTTTTACTGGGGATATAGATACTTTTGTACCTGTTTCCTCCAGCATCTTCACAAGGTCCTTTGCTGTTGTTCTGGGATTGATTTGCACTTTTCACACCAAAGTACGTTCATCTCTAGGAGACAGAACGCGTCTCCTTCCTGAGCGGTATGATGGCTGCGTGGTCCCATGGTGTTTATCCTTGTGTACTATTGTTTGTACAGATGAACGTGGTACCTTCAGGCGTTTGGAAATTGAACCAGACTTGTGGGGGTTTACAAATTTTTTTCTGAGGTCATGGCTGATTTCTTTTGATTTTCCCATGATGTCAAGCAAAGAGGCACTGAGTTTGAAGGTAGGCCTTGAAATACATCCACAGGTACACCTCCAATTGACTCAAATTATGTCAATTAGCCTATCAGAAGCTCCTAAAGCCATGACATCATTTTCTGGAATTTTCCAAGCTGTTTAAAGGCACCGTCAACTTAGTGTATGTAAACTTCTGATCCACTGGAATTGTGATACAGTGAATTATAAGTGAAATAATCTGTCTGTAAACAATTGTTGGAAAAATTGCTTGTGTCATGCACAAAGTAGATGTCCTAACCGACTTGCCAAAACTATAGTTTGTTAACAAGAAATTTGTGGAGTGGTTGAAAAACGAGTTTTAATGACTCCAACCTAAGTGTATGTAAACTTCGACTTCAACTGTATATATACAGTGAGGGAAAAAAGTATTTGATCCCCTGCTGATTTTGTACGTTTGCCCACTGACAAAGAAATGATCAGTCTATAATTTTAATGGTAGGTTTATTTAGACAGTGAGAGACAGAATAACAACAAAAAGATCCTGAAAAACTCATGTCAAAAATGTTATAAATTGATTTTCATTTTAATGAGGGAAATAAGTATTTGACCCCCTCTCAATCAGAAAGATTTCTGGCTCCCAGGTGTATTTTCTACAGGTAACGAGCTGCGATTAGGAGCACACTCTTAAAGGGAGTGCTCCTAATCTCAGCTTGTTACCTCTATAAAAGACACCTGTCCACAGAAGCAATCAATCAATCCGAATCCAAACTCTCCACCATGGCCAAGACCAAAGAGATCTCCAAGGATGCCAGGGACAAGATTGTAGACCTACACAAGGCTGGAATGGGCTACAAGACCATCGCCAAGCAGCTTGGTGAGAAGGTGACAACAGTTGGTGCCAACAGAAGGTGACAACAGTTGGTCAATCTCCCTCGGCCTGGGGCTCCATGCAAGATCTCACCTCATGGAGTTGCAATGATCATGAGAACGGTGAGGAATCAGCCCAGAACTACACAGGAGGATCTTGTCAATGATCTCAAGGCAGCTGGGACCATAGTCACCAAGAAAACAATTGGTAACACACTACGCCATGAAGGACTGAAATCCTGCAGCTCCCGCAAGGTCCCCCTGCTCAAGAAAGCACATATACAGGGCCGTCTGAAGTTTGCCAATGAACATCTAAATGATTCAGCGGAGAACTGGATGAAAGTGTTGTGGTCAGATGAGACCAAAAATCGAACTCTTTGGCATCAACTCAACTCGCCGTGTTTGGAGGAGGAGGAATGCTGCCTATGACCCCAAGAACACCATCCCCACCGACAAACATGGAGGTGGAAACATTATGCTTTGGGGGTGTTTTTCTGCTAAGGGGACAGGACAACTTCACCACATCAAAGGGACGATGGACGGGGACATGTACCGTCAAATCTTGGGTGAGGACCTCCTTCCCTCAGCCAGGGCATTGAAAATGGGTCGTGGATGGGTATTCCAGCATGACAATGACACAAAACACATGGCCAAGGCAACAAAGGAGTTGCTCAAGAAGAAGCACATTAAGGTCCTGGAGTGGCCTAGCCAGTCTCCAGATCTTAATCCCATAGAAAATCTGTGGAGGGAGCTGAAGGTTTGAGTTGCCAAACGTCAGCCTCGAAACCTTAATGACTTGGAGAAGATCTGCAAAGAGGAGTGGAACAAAATCCCTCCTGAGATGTGTGCAAACCTGGTGGCCAACTACAAAAAACGTCTGACCTCTGTGATTGCCAACAAGGGTTTTGCCACCAAGTACTAAGTCATGTTTTGCAGAGGGGTCAAATACTTATTTCCCTCATTAAAATGCAAATCAATTTATAACATTTTTGACATGCGTTTTTCTGGACTTATTTGTTGTTATTCTGTCTCTCACTGTTCAAATAAACCTACCATTAAAATTATAGACTGATCATGTCTTTGTCATTGGGCAAACGTACAAAATCAGCAGGGGATCAAATACTTTTTCCCTCACTGTATATATATGTATATATATATTTAGTCATAACCAATTGTGCAAGTTCTCCCACTTAAAAAGATGAGAGAGGCCTGTAATTTACATCATAGGTACACGTCAACTATGACAGCCAAAATGAGAAAATAAATTCAAGAAAATTTCATTGTAGGATTTCTTATGAATTTATTTGCTAATTATGGTGGAAAATAAGTATTTGGTCAATAACAAAAGTTTCTCAATACTTTATTATATACACTTTGTTGGCAATGACACAGGTCAAATGTTTTCTGTAAGTCTTCACAAGGTTTTCACACACTGTTGCTGGTATTTTGGCCCATTCCTCCATGCAGATCTCCTCTAGAGCAGTGATGTTTTGGGGCTGTCGCTGGGCAACACGGACTTTCAACTCCCTCCAAAGATTTTCTATGGGGTTGAGATCTGGAGACTGGCTAGGCCACTCCAGGACCTTGAAATGCTTCTTACGAAGCCACTCCTTCGTTGCCCGGGCGGTGTGTTTGGGATCATTGTCATGCTGAAAGACCCAGCCACGTTTCATCTTCAATGCCCTTGCTGATGGAAGGAGGTTTTCACTCAAAATCTCACGATACATGGCCCCATTCATTCTTTCCTTTACACGGATCAGTCGTCCTGGTCCCTTTGCAGAAAAACAGCCCCAAAGCATGATGTTTCCACCCCCATGCTTCACAGTAGGTATGGTGTTCTTTGGATGCAACTCAGCATTCTTTGTCCTCCAAACACGACGAGTTGAGTTTTTACCAAAAAGTTATATTTTGGTTTCATCTGACCATATGACATTCTCCCAATCCTCTTCTGGATCATCCAAATGCACTCTAGCAAACTTCAGACGGGCCTGGACATGTACTGGCTTAAGCAGGGGGACACGTCTGGCACTGCAGGATTTGAGTCCCTGGCGGCGTAGTGTGTTGCTGATGGTAGGCTTTGTTACTTTGGTCCCAGCTCTCTGCAGGTCATTCACTAGGTCCCCCGTGTGGTTCTGGGATTTTTGCTCACCGTTCTTGTGATCATTTTGACCCCATGGGGTGAGATCTTGTGTGGAGCCCCAGATCGAGGGAGATTATCAGTGGTCTTGTATGTCTTCCATTTCCTAATAATTGCTCCCACAGTTGATTTCTTCAAACCAAGCTGCTTACCTATTGCAGATTCAGTCTTCCCAGCCTGGTGCAGGTCTACAATTTTGTTTCTGGTGTCCTTTGACAGCTCTTTGGTCTTGGCCATAGTGGAGTTTGGAGTGTGACTGTTTGAGGTTGTGGACAGGTGTCTTTTATACTGATAACAAGTTCAAACAGGTGCCATTAATACAGGTAACGAGTGGAGGACAGAGGAGCCTCTTAAAGAAGAAGTTACAGGTCTGTGAGAGCCAGAAATCTTGCTTGTTTGTAGGTGACCAAATACTTATTTTCCACCATAATTTGCAAATAAATTCATTAAAGATCCTACAATGTGATTTTCAGGAAAAAAAAATATTTGGTGGCTGACTAAATACTTTTTTTCCCCACCGTATATACAGCTCTGAAAAAAATTAAGAGACCACTGCAAAAAAATAAGTTTCTCTGGTTTTACTATTTATAGGTATGTTGTTTGGGTGAAATTAACATTTTTGTTTCATTCTATAAACTACTGACAACATTTCTCCCAAATTCCAAATAAAAATATTGTCATTTAGAGCATTTATTTGCAAAAAATGACAACTGGTCAAAATAACAAAAAAGATGCAGTGTTGTCAGACCTCGAATAATGCAAAGAAATTAAGTTCATGTTCATTTTCAAACAACACAATACTAATGTTTTAACTAAGGAAGAGTTCAGAAATCAATATTTGGTGGAATAACCCTGATTTTCAATCACAGCTTTCATGCGTCTTAGCATGCTCTCCACCAGTCTTTCACATTGATGTTGGGTGAATTTATGCCACTCCTGGCGCAAAAATTCAAGCAGCTCGGCTTTGTTTGATGGCTTGTGACCATCCATCTTCCTCTTGATCACATTCCAGTGTTAGGCCTACTGCTGCTAGGTAGCTCTCTCTCTGCTCTCTCCCTCCCCTCTGTCTGTCCTTGATTGCAGGAGTGAAGTCTGGTGTGCGGGAGTCAGGGTTCCAGCTGCAGCTCATTCACCATAATCACCTCAGCCTTTAAGACCCGGTCAAACTTTCCACTCATCGTCAGATCATAGTCAAGACAACCATGTTAGTCTCGCTGCCGACTCAACCTGTCTGTTTTCGCTCTTGTGTTTTTTGGACTGTTTATTTACTTTTTCTCCTGTGCCACAGATATTTGGAACCTGACTCCTGCCTACGCTTCACTCCTGCCACCACCATCCTGCTCTCCACTATCGGGCCTCTCCTTTGGACTCACCACGGACACTAGGACATTACGGTACCACACCTGCCCTGACCTGGATCTGTACCCTCCCTGTAACCTGGACTTGCTCTTCCCCATTTATTGGAAACCTGGACTATTGAACATTATAATAAACCTGTTAAAACTTCTCTGGCTTGGTGTACTTGTCTGCATTTGGGTTCTATCCAGTTAAATCATAACAGTATGATCTGACCAACATGAACCCAGCAGACAGTAGCTCGGATACCACCCCAGAGTGCACTCAAATTTGGACTGCCATAGCCAATCAGGGCATTCTACTTGGCCAACATGATACCCTGTTTAAGACGATTGCTGAGGACAGTCAGGTGCTGCTTAATCAGGTTCAATTACTCACCAATCAAGTGTCTGCTCTTACTACCCCTTCAGCCCAGATCAGAGAGCCTTTTGTTCCTGCTCCAGAGCGCTATGACGGGAACATGGGAACCTGTGGCGATTTTTTGACTCAATGCTCGTTAGTGTTTGAACAACAGCCCCTCACCTACGCCTCAGAAAGAGCCCGTATTGCCTACCTTATCAACTCTACTAGCGGTTCCGCTCGTGCCTGGGGATCCGCGGTCTGGGAGAGTCAGTCGGACATTTGCAACGCTTTACGTGGCCTTCACCACGGAGATGAGGAAGGTTTTTGACCACCCCGTACGAGGCAAGGAGGCTGCGAAACGGTTGTTTTCTCTTCGGCAGGGGGCTCGTAGTGTGGCGGAGATGGCAGTGGAGTTTCGGACTTTAGCAGCAGTGAGTGGTTGGAATGACGAGGCATTACAAGGAGTGTTCATCAATGCTTTGTCTGAGACTTTAAAAGATGAATTGGTGTCATATGATGAATCGCCTACGCTGGATAATCTTATTTCACTCACTATCAGGTTGGATAACCGGATTCGGGAGCGCCCGCCGGGAGAGGAGTGTTAGTTCCAAGCAACCTGTCTGTCATCAACAAACTCCTTCCTGCATCGTCCCTACGGAGAGAGCCGTGTCTTCCCGAGTCGATACGAGGAGCACTGAACCCGAAGCCATGGAGGTGGGTCGCACGGTTGTCCTCAGAGGAGCGTGCACGTCGTATTCAGGCTCGGGTCTGCCTGTATTGTGGAGAAGCTGGTCATTTCGTTCCTTCCTGCCCAGTTCGTCCGGGAAAAGGGCCGGCTCATCATTTATGGGAGAAGTTTTGGTGAGCCGAGCAGCGGATTCTTCCTCTTCTCCCCGCATTCTGCTCCAGGCATCCCTCCAGTGGCAGTCCCAGAATTTCTCTGTTAGTGCGCTGATTGACTCTGGTGCCGACGTAAAGCTTTTTGGATAGAGAGTGGGCTCAACAAATGGATTTGGAGACTGTTCCTATGGACTGTCCGCTGCAGGCTAAGGGTCTAAATGGACAATTGTTGACCCGCATTACCCATCAGACTGTTCCTGTTTGTCTTAGAGTGTCGGGAAATCATCAGGAGAACATTCAATTCCATATTATCGACTGCCCACAGACTCCCCTGGTCCTTGGTATCCCCTGGCTCATAAAACACAATCCACACATTGATTGGGTGACAGGTAGCATTGTTTCATGGAGCACATTTTGTCATGTGAATTGTTTGTGTTCTGCTCAGACTCCTGCCAGTACTGTGCCTCAACCTCCACTGGAGTCCATGGATCTTTCTGCTGTTCCTGACGTGTATCATGACCTGGCATCCGTTTTCTGCAAACACAGAGCTACTTCTCTTCCTCCTCACCGGCCCTTACGACTGCGCCATTGACCTCCAGCCAGGAGCCCCGCTCCCCAGCAGTCGCCTGTACAATCTCTCCCGGCCGGAGACGGAGGCTATGGAGAACTACATTCGGGACTCCTTGGCGGCAGGTACTATGCGTCCTTCCTCGTCACCTGTAGGAGCGGGATTCTTTTTTGTTGCTAAGAAGGATAAGACCCTCAGACCCTGTATTGATTACCGTGGACTTAACAACATCACCATTAAGAACAAGTATTCTCTGCCTTTGATTAATTCTGCTTTTCCCCTCCTTCATGGTGCTACCATCTTTACGAAACTGGATCTACGAAATGCATATCACCTGGTGCGCATTCGTAAGGGTGATGAATGGAAGACTGCCTTCAACACACCCTTGGGACATTTTGAGTATCGGGTTATGCCTTTTGGGTTGTCTAATGCCCCTGCTGTTTTTCAGGCACTAGTCAATGATGTCCTTCGGGACATGTTGAATCGGTTTGTTTTTGTCTATCTGGATGATATCTTGATTTTCTCAGAGTCCTCCCAGGAACATGAACTGCATGTGCGCCAGGTGTTGCAAAGGTTGTTGGAGAACAAACTGTTTGTGAAGATGGAGAAATGTGAATTTCATGTGTCTGAGACCTCTTTTGGGTTACATCATAGCTCAGGGGGAGCTGCGGATGGACCCAGCTAAGATCTCTGCTGTCACGGACTGGCCAGCTCCCTCTACCCGCAAAACAACTTCAACGATTCCTGGGGTTTGCGAACTTCTATAGGAGGTTCATCAAGGACTACAGCCGCATTGCGGCGCCACTCACCGCTCTCACCTCCATCTCACGACCGTTCGCTTGGAATGAAGGGGCCGAATCAGCGTTCGAAGAACTGAAACATCGCTTCGCCTCGGCTCCCATTCTGATGCAGCCGGACCCCGACCGCCAGTTTGTCGTGGAGGTGGATGCATCCGACACTGGGGTAGGTGCAGTGTTGTCACAACGTTCTCCTGAAGATAACAAACTGCATCCCTGTGCTTTTCTCTCAAGGAAACTTTCTCAGGCAGAGAGGAATTATGATGTTGGAAATCGTGAACTGCTCGCCGTTAAGCTGGCTCTCGAGGAGTGGCGACATTGGTTGGAGGGGGCGGAACAACCCTTCATCGTTTGGACGGATCATAAGAATCTGGCTTACCTCCAGTCAGCGAAGCAGCTCAACCCCCGTCAAGCCAGGTGGGCACTATTTTTTGGGAGATTCAATTTTTCTCTGTCTTACCGTCCTGGGTCACGCAACGTCAAGCCTGACGCCCTGTCTCGTGTTCATTCGGCTGTTGATACTGGTAGTAACCCTGAACCCATTTTGCCTCCTACCTGCAGTATTGCAGTCATCACATGTGACATCGAGGGGATTGTTAGACAGGCTCAACATCATCAAGCTGACCCTGGGAGGGGTCCTCCTAACCGGATGTTTGTCCCTGAGTCTGCTCGCTCCCAGGTACTTCAGTGGGCTCACTCGTCTCCCCTTACCTGTCACCCTGGAGTTTCGCGGACCCTTGACTTTGTGCGACGGAAGTTCTGGTGGGCCACGATGGAGGCGGACACTCGAGCCTTCATTGCTGCTTGTACGGTATGTGCACGAAGTAAAAACTCCACCCAGGCCAGCGCTGGTCATCTACGACCTCTACCTATACCCAGCCGGCCCTGGTCGCATATCGCTATGGATTTTGTCACTGGACTTCCCCCTCATCTGGTAAGACTGTCATTCTTACGGTGATTGATCGTTTTTCTAAGTTCGCTCATTTTTTGGCCCTACCTAAACTGCCCACTGCCAGAGAGACGGCTGATATTTTGGTTGAACATGTGTTCCGCTCTCATGGTCTACCCACGGATATTGTCTCTGACAGGGGTCCCCAGTTTGTCTCCCAGGTGTGGAAAGCTTTCTGTAAAGCTTTGGGCATTACATCCAGCCTGTCCTCTGGATATCACCCCCAGACCAACGGGCAAGCCGAGAGAGCGAACCAGGAGATGGAGACCGCACTTCGCTGTGTCACTGGGTCTAACCCTGGGTCATGGAGCTCCATGCTCCCCTGGGTGGAATATGCTCATAACACCTTGACTAACGCTTCCTCTGGTTTGTCTCCTTTTCTGTGTGCTCTGGGTTATCAACCTCCCTGTTCCCTTCCCAAGAGAGGGAACTTGCGGTACCCTCGGTGCAGTCCCACATGCGCCGCTGCTGCAAGGTCTGGAGGAAGGCCAGGGTAGCTCTGTCCCGAGCTTCGGCGTACATGCAGAGGCAAGCCAACCGTCACCGGTCCCAGGCTCCCGGTTACTCTCCTGGTCAAGAGGTATGGCTGAAGTCACGGGACCTTCCATTGAAGGTGGAGTCGAAGAAGATGGCGCCTCGTTTTATAGGACCGTTCAAGATACTGTCTATTGTTAACCCCCTGCGCGGTTAAGCTACAGCTTCCTGCCTCCCTACGGGTTCATTCCACCTTTCATGTTTCCCAGATTAAGCCTGTGTCGGTTAGCCCTTTGTGCCCGCCCTCTCATCCCCCTCCTCCGCCCAAGATCGTGGGTGGGGGTCCGGTCTACACTGTCCGGCGACTTCTGGATGTTCGCCGCCGGGGTCGTGGTTTCCAGTACCTGGTGGATTGGGAGGGTTATGGTCCTGAGGAACGTTCCTGGGTGCCCAGGAGCTTCATTGTGGATCCTGCTCTGGTTCGTGAGTTTCATAGGTTACATCCTGATAAACCCTGTCGGCCGCCAGGTGGCGTCCGTAGAGGGGGGGGTACTGTTAGGCCTACTGCTGCTAGGTAGCTCTCTCTCTGCTCTCTCCCTCCCCTCTGTCTGTCCTTGATTGCAGGAGTGAAGTCTGGTGTGCGGGAGTCAGGGTTCCAGCTGCAGCTCATTCACCATAATCACCTCTGCCTTTAAGACCCGGTCAAACTTTCCACTCATCGTCAGATCATAGTCAAGACAACCATGTTAGTCTCGCTGCCGACTCAACCTGTCTGTTTTCGCTCTTGTGTTTTTTGGACTGTTTATTTACTTTTTCTCCTGTGCCACAGATATTTGGAACCTGACTCCTGCCTACGCTTCACTCCTGCCACCACCATCCTGCTCTCCACTATCGGGCCTCTCCTTTGGACTCACCACGGACACTAGGACATTACGGTACCACACCTGCCCTGACCTGGATCTGTACCCTCCCTGTAACCTGGACTTGCTCTTCCCCATTTATTGGAAACCTGGACTATTGAACATTATAATAAACCTGTTAAAACTTCTCTGGCTTGGTGTACTTGTCTGCATTTGGGTTCTATCCAGTTAAATCATAACATCCAGAAGTTTTCAATGGGGTTCAGGTCTGGAGATTGGGCTAGCCATGACAGGGTCTTGATCTGGTGGTCCTCTATCCACACCTTGATAGACCTGGCTGTGTGGCATGGCGCATTGTCCTGCTGGAAAAAACAATCCTCAGAGTTGGGGAACAATGTCAGAGCAAAAGGAAGCAAGTTTTCTTCCAGGACAACCTTGTACGTGGCTTGATACATGCGTCCTTCACAAAGACAAATCTGCCCGATTCCAGCATTGCTGAAGCACCCCCAGATCATCACCGATACTCCACCAAATTTCACAGTGGGTGCGAGACACTGTGGCTTGTAGGACTCTCCAGGTCCCCGTCTAACCATTAGACGGCCAGGTGTTGGGCAAAGCTGAAAATTGGACTCATCAGAGAAGATGACCTTACTCCAGTCCTCTACGTCCCAATCCTAATGGTCTTTTGCAAACCTCAGCCTGGCTCTTCTTTGCTTCTCATTGATGAAGGGCTTTTTTCTAGCTTTGCATGACTTCAGCCCCTAGGAGCCTGTTTCGAACAGTCCTCGCCGTGCACTTCATCCCAGCTGCCGTTTGCCATTCTTTTTGTAGGTAACTTGATGTCATCCTACGGTTGTTGAGTGACATTCGAATGAGTTGGTGGTCATCCTGGTCAGTAGAGAGTCGTTCTCGCCCTCTGCCGGTCTGTAGCTTTGTTTTCCTCAATGTCTGCTGCTTGACCTTGTTCTTATGAACCGCCGTCTTTGAAATTTTAAGGATGGAAGCAACCTGACGCTCACTGTATCCCTCTGCCAGTAAAGCCAGAATTGAACCCTTCTTTTCCTCACTCACAACTTTCCTTTTCAACTCTTTTGGGATGGTCAATAGTTATTTTTTTATTAATATTACTTTTGAGGTACTATTAGCACTGTTTTTGCCATCCAGCTGGTCCTATTGCAAGAGGATAGTGATGACCACAGCAGTGGATTTTATACTTTTCCTCGTTAAATAAGATTTGGTTCATGTGATCACCTAATCAGTACCTAATTCAGTAGAATGAGGTGTGCCTGTGTTGGAATTCAACAGACACTGGAATGGAATGGCTGTCATACATGTAGAGATGCTGATTTAAGAAAAATCTGCAGTGGTCTCTTAATTTTTTCCAGAGCTGTATGTATACACTACCAGTCAAAAGTTTGGACACACCTACTCATTCAAGGGTTTTTCTTTATTTTTACTATTTTTTACATTGTAGAATAATAGTGAAGACATCAAAACTATGAAATAACACATATGGAATCATGTAGTAACCAAAAAAGTGTTAAACAAATCAAAATATGTTTTATATTTTAGATTCTTCAAATAGCCACCCTTTACCTTGATGACAGCTTTGCACATGCTTGGCATTCTCTCAACCAGCGTCATGGGGTAGTCACCTGGAATGCATTTCAATTAACAGGTTACAAGTTAATTTGTGGAATTTCTTTCCATCTTGATGCATTTGAGCCAATCAGTTGTGTTGTGACAAGGTAGGGGGGTACACAGAAGATAGCCCTATTTAGTAAAAGGCCAAGTCCATATTATGGCAAGAACAGCTCAAATAAGCAAAGAGAAACGACAGTCCATCATTATTTTAAGACATGAAGCTCAGTCAAAAGGGAACATTTTAAGAACTTTGAACGTTTCTTCAAGTGCAGTCCAAAAAACCCTCAAGTGCTATGATGAAACTGGCTCTCATGAGGACCGCCACTGGAATGGAAGACCCAGAGTTACCTCTGCTGCAGAGGATAAGTTCATTAGAGTTACCAGCCTCAGAAATTGCAGCCCAAATAAATGCTTCACAGAGTTCAAGTCAGACACATTTCAACATCATCTGTTCAGAGGGGACTGTGTGAATCAGGCCGTCATGGTCGATTTGCTGCAAAGAAACCACTACTAAAGGACACCAATAATAAGAAGAGACTTGCTTGGGACAAGAAACACGAGTAATGGACATTAGGTCTGGAGTCCAAATTTGAGATTTTTGGTTCCAACCGGTGTGTCTTTGTGAGACGCAGTGTGGGTGAACGGATAAACTCCGCAGGTTTAGTTCCCATCGTAAAGCATGGAGGAGGAGGTGTTATGGTGTGGGGGTGCTTTGCTGGTGACACTGTCTGTGATTTATTTTGAATTCAAGGCACACTTAACCAGCATGGCTACCACAGCATTCTGCAGCGATACGCCATCCCATCTGGTTTGGGCTTTTGTTTTTCAACAGGACAATGACCCAACACACCTCCAGGCTGTGTAAGGGCTATTTGACCAAGAAGGAGAGTGAAAGAGCGCAGTTAGAAAGAAATGGCATATAGAAGCAAACCGGATGGACATTATGAAAATGATCGGAGACGTTGAGGGTAGAGGAAGTTCAGGAGTAAAAACAAACAAAATATAATTATTGTAAAATTGACTGTGTCCATAAAATGTACACTACCGTTCAAAAGTTTGGTGTCACTTAGAAAAGTCCTTGTTTTCGATAGAAAAGCAATTGTTTTGTCCATTAAAATAACATCAAATTGATCAGAAATACAGTGTAGACGTTGTTAATGTTGTAAATGGCTATTATAGCTGGAAACTGCTAATTTTTAATGGAATATATACATAGTATACAGAGGCCCATTATCAGCAACCATCAGTCCTGTGAGAGGCAACAGAACAGCACAAACTGGCTCTAACTAGAATAGAAAGAGGAGTGGGAGGCCCCGGTGCACAACTGAGCAAGAGGACAAATATACACTGGGGGAAAAAAGTATTTTGTCAGCCATCAATTGTGCAAGTTCTCCCACTTAAAAATATGAGAGAGGCCTGTAATTTTCATCATAGGTACACGTCAACTATGACAGACAAATTGAGAAAAAAAATTCCAGAAAATCACATTGTAGGATTTTTTATGAATTTATTTGCAAATTATGGTGGAAAATAAGAATTTGGTCAATAACAAAAGTTTTTTTTTCTAATTTTGTCTGTCATAGTTGACGTGTACCTATGATGAAAATTACAGGCCTCTCTCATCTTTTTAAGTGGGAGAACTTGCACAATTGGTGGCTGACTAAATACTTTTTTTCCCCACTGTATTAGAGTGTCTAGGTTGAGAAGCAGACGCATCACAGGTCCTCAACTGGCAGCTTCATTAAATAGTACCCGCAAAAAACCAGTCTCAACTTCAACAGTGAAGAGGCGACTCCGGGATGCTGACCTTAAGCCATATCTCAGACTGCCCATCTTAATCTTTTCTTTTTATTGGCCAGTCTAAGATATGGCTTTTTCTTTGCAACTCTGCCTAGAAGGTCAGCATCCCGGAGTCGCCTCTTCAAAGTTGACGTTGAGACTGGTGTTTTTCTAGTTAGAGCCAGTTTGCGCTGTTCTGTGAAGGGAGTAGTACACAGCGTTGTACGAGATCTTCAGTTTCTTGGCAATTTCTCGCATGAATAGCCTTCATTTCTCAGAACAAGAATAGACTGACGAGTTTCAGAAGAAAGTTATTTGTTTTAGGCCATTTTGAGCCTGTAATCGAACCCACAATTGCTGATGCTCCAGATACTCAACTAGTCTCAAGAAGGCCAGTTTTATTGCTTCTTTAATCAGCACAACAGTTTTCAGCTGTGCTAACATAATTGCAAAAGGGTTTTCTAATGATCAATTAGCCTTATAAAATGATGAACTTGGATTAGCAAACACAACGTGCCATTGGAACACAGGACTGATTGTTGCTGATAATGGGCATCTGTACGACTATGTAGATATTCCATTAAAAATCAGCCGTTTCCAGCTACAATAGCCATTTACAACATTAACAACGTCTACACTGTATTTCTGATTAATTTGATGTTATTTTAATGGACAAAAAAATTGCTTTTCTTTCGAAAACAAGGACATTTCTAAGTGACCCCAAACTTTTGAACGGTAGTGAATATAAACTTTTCAGGACCCTGTCTTTCAAAGATGTCACGACTTCCTCTGAGGCTGCCTCCTCTCCTTGTTCGGGCAGGCTTTCACATTGGTCGTCACCGGTCTTCTAGCCACTGCCGCTCCTCATCTCATCATTCCATTTGTTTTGTCTTGTTAATTACACACACCTGGTTCATATCCCCTCATCAGTACCTGTATAAGTGTTTCCTCTGCCCCCTTGTCTTTGTGTGTGATTGTTTATTGTGAGGTTAGTGAAGCTCGGTGGAGCTCCTTGACACCAACCACGGTAAAGGAGGTGAAGTGCTTTATTGGCTTTGCCAACTACTATCGGAGGTTTATCCGGGGCTTTGGCAAGGTCACAGTTCCCATCACATCACTTTTGAAGGGTGGGCCGTCCCGGCCCCGCTGGTCTGCTGAGGCTGAGGGTTCTGTTCACCTCAGCCCTGGTACTGGCCCATCCTGATCCATCACTACTGTTCGTAGTGGAGGTGGATGCGTCCGAGGTAGGGATAGGCGCTGTCCTATCTCAACGGTCGGGCACAACACCCAAGCTCCGCCCCTGTGCCTTCTTCTCCAAGTAGCTCAGCCCGGCAGAGCAGAACTACGACGTTGGTGATCGGGAGCTGTTGGCTGTTGTCCGAGCCCTGACCGTGTGGAGGCACTGGCTCGAGGGGGCGAAACACCCTTTCCTCGTCTGGACGGACCACCGTAACCTGGAGTACATCCGGGCATCCAGGAAGCTGAACCCTCGCCATGCCAGGTGGGCCCTATTCTTCACCCGCCACACACGTTCCTCTCCTCTGGTCACCCAGGTATCGGTCAAACAGTGCACTGCCTGACCAGTAGGTACTGGTGGCCTACCTTGGCTAAGGACGTGAGGGTGTATGTTTCCTCCTGCTCGGTGTGCGCCCAGAGTAAGGCACCTAGGCACCTCCCAGCGGGTAAGTTACAGCCCTTACCAGTTCCACAACGGCCATGGTCCCACTTGTGTATTAAGTTCCTTACTGATATTCCCCTCTCTCAAGGTAACACCACCATCCTGGTCATTGTAGACCGCTTTTCCAAAGCCTGCCGCCTCCTTCCTCTGCCCGGTCTCCCCACAGCCCTGCAGACTGCGGAGGCCCTGTTTACACACGTCTTCTGGCACTACGGGGTGCCAGAGGACATAGTGTCTGACCAGGGTCCCCAGTTCACATCCAGGGTCTGGAAGGCGTTCATGGAACGCTCTGGGGGTCTCGGTCAGCCTGACCTCTGGTTTTCACCCCGAGTCTAATGGGCAGGTGGAACGGGTGAATCAGGATGTGGGTAGGTTCCTGCGGTCCTACTGCCAGGACCGGCCGGGGGAGTGGTCGGTGTTCTTGCCATGGGCTGAATATGCCCAGAACTCTCTCCGCCACTCCTCCACTAACCTAACGCCATTTTAATGTGTTTTAGGTTATCAGCCGGTTCTGGCACCGTGGCATCAGAGCCAGACCGAGGCTCCTGCGGTGGATGAATGGTTTCGGCGCGCGAAGGAGACATGGAACACTGCCCACATCCACCTCCTACGCGCCATGCGTCGCTAGAAGGCCAACGCTGACCACCATCGCAGTGAGGCCCCGGTCTTTGTACCGGGTGATCGGGTCTGGCTCTCAACCCGGAAACAGCCCCTCCGCCTGCACTGCCGGAAGCTGAGCCCGCGGTTTGAGGGAACATTCAAAGTCCTGAGGAGAATAAACGACGTTACTCATAGATTATTACTCCCTCCAGATTACCGTATTAACCCCTCGTTCCATGTGTCTCTCCTCAGGCCGGTGGTGGCTGGTACGCTCCAGGATTCTGAGGTGCGGGAGGTCCCTCCGCCCCCTCTGGACCTCGAGGGGGCCCCGGCGTACTCCGTCCGTTCCATCCTGGATTCGAGATGTCGGGTGGGGGGCCTTCAGTACCTCATGGATTGGGAGGAGTACGGTCCGGAGGAGCGGTGCTGGGTCCCGGTGAGGGATATCCTCGATTCCCCGTGTGCCTTGTTGGTTTCAATATGCTTGTTTTGCGCAATGGACTGCTTTACTGCGTAACTCTGTATTCCGGAATAATCCTGTTATTCTGTGATTTACCCTCCTGCGCCTGACTCCTTCAAATCACCCATCACAAAAGAAATCCAAATAACTTCACAGATCTTCATTGTACAGGGTTTAAACACTGTTCCCATGCTTGTTCAATGAACCATTAGCAATTAATGAACATGCACCTGTGGAACGGTCGTTAAGACTCTAACAGTTTACAGACGGTAGGCAATTAAGGTCACAGTTATGAAAACTTAGGACTCTAAAGAAGCCTTTCTACTGACTCTGAAAAAACCCAAAAGAAAGATGCCCAGGGTCCCTGCTCATCTGCGTGAACGTGCCTTAGGCATGCTGCAAGGAGGAATGAGGACTGCAAATGTGGCCAGGGCAATAAATTGCAATGTTCATACTGTGAGACGCCTAAGACAGCGCTACAGGAAGACAGGACGGACAGCTGATTGTCCTCGTGGTGGCAGACCACGTGTAACAACACCTGCACAGGATCGGTACATCCAAACATCACACCTCCGGGACAGGTACAGGATGGCAACAACAACTGCCTGAGTTACACCAGGAATGCACAATCCCTCCATCAGTGCTCAGACTGTCCACAGTAGGCTGAGAGAGGCTGGACTGAGGGCTTGTAGGCCTGTTGTAAGGCAGGTCCTCACCAGACATCACCGGCAACAACGTCACCAATGGGCACAAACCCACCATCGCTGGACCAGACAGGACTGGCATAAAGTGCTCTTCACTGATGAGTCGCGGTTTTGTCTCACCAGGGGTGATGGTCAGATTTATGTTCATTGTCGAAGGAATGAGCGTTACACCGAGGCCTGTACTCTGGAGCGGGATCGATTTGGAGGCGGAGGGTCCGTCATGGTCTGGGGCGGTGTGTCACAGCATCATCGGACTGAGCTTGTTGTCTTTGCAGGCAATCTCAACCCTGTGCATTACAGGGAAGACATCCTCCTTGTGGTACCCTTCCTGCAGGCTCATCCTGACATCACCCTCCAGCATGACAATGCCACCAGCCATACTGCTCGTTCTGTGCGTGATTTCCTGCAAGATAGGAATGTCAGTGTTCTGCCATGGCCAGCGAAGAGCCCGGATCTTAGTCCCATTGAGCACGTCTGGGGCCTGTTGGATCGGAGGGTGAGGGCTAGGGCCATTCCCCCCAGAAATGTCCAGGAACTTGCAGGTGCCTTGGTGGAAGAGTGGGGTAACATCTCACAGCAAGAACTGGCAAATCTGCTGCAGTCCATGAGGAGGAGATGCACTGCAGTACTTAATGCTGCTGGTGGCTACACCAGAAACTGACTGTTTCTTTAGATTTTGACCCCCCCGTAGTTCAGGGACACACTATTCCATTTCTGTTAGGCACATGTCTGTTGAACTTGTTTCGTTTATGTCTCAGTTGTTGAATCTTGATAAGTTCATTCAAATATTTACACATGTTTAGTTTGCTGAAAATAAACGCAGTTGACAGTGAGATGACGTTTCTTGTTTTTGCTGAGATTAGTATGTGTAAGCTGGAAGCAGAGGCCTAAGCGTTGTTGTTCACTAGTTTACTCCAATTGTGGAAGGGGTGGTGGGGTTGGAAAGTAATAAAGGGAAATATATATGTATATATATATGTATGTATATGTATTTATATATAAAGTAGGTATGTGTATATGTATGAATGTATGTATATATATATACAGTGGGGGAAAAAGTATTTAGTCAGCCACCTATTGTGCAAGTTCTCCCACTTAAAAAGATGAGAGAGGCCTGTAATTTTCATCATAGGTACACGTCAACTATGACAGACAAAATGAGAAATAAAAATCCAGAAAATCACATTGTAGGATTTTATATGAATTTATTTGCAAATTATGGTGAAAAAATAAGTATTTGGTCAATAACAAAAGTTTCTCAATACTTTGTTATATACCCTTTGTTGGCAATGACACAGGTCAAACGTTTTCTGTAAGTCTTCACAAGGTTTTCACACACTGTTGCTGGTATTTTGGCCCATTCCTCCATGCAGATCTCCTCTAGAGCAGTGATGTTTTGGGGCTGTCGCTGGGCAACACGGACTTTCAACTCCCTCCAAAGATTTTCTATGGGGTTGAGATCTGGAGACTGGCTAGGCCACTCCAGGACCTTGAAATGCTTCTTACGAAGCCACTCCTTCGTTGCCCGGGCGGTGTGTTTGGGATCATTGTCATGCTGAAAGACCCAGCCACGTTTCATCTTCAATGCCCTTGCTGATGGAAGGAGGTTTTCACTCAAAATCTCACGATACATGGCCCCATTCATTCTTTCCTTTACACGGATCAGTCGTCCTGGTCCCTTTGCAGAAAAACAGCCCCAAAGCGTGATGTTTCCACCCCCATGCTTCACATTAGGTATGGTGTTCTTTGGATGCAACTCAGCATTCTTTGTCCTCCAAACACGACGAGTTGAGTTTTTACCAAAAAGTTATATTTTGGTTTCATCTGACCATATGACATTCTCCCAATCCTCTTCTGGATCATCCAAATGCACTCTAGGAAACTTCAGACGGGCCTGGACATGTACTGGCTTAAGCAGGGGGACACGTCTGGCACTGCAAGTAAATTCATAAAAAATCCTACAATGTGATTTTCTGGATTTTATTCCTCAATTTGTCGTCATAGTTGACGTGTACCTATGATGAAAATTACAGGCCTCTCTCATCTTTTTAAGTGGGAGAACTTGCACAATTGGTGGCTGACTAAATACTTTTTCCCCCCACTGTAACGATCCCGGCGGTCTGAGTCGGGTCCTGTCTGGTGACGAGTGTTTCTGGTCGTAGCTCCTGTTTCCCGAGGGTTCGGGAACGCTCCGGGGAGCGCTCTTGTTTCCGCACCTGCTTCCCATCAGCAATCGGCACACCTGGGCCTAATCATCACCCTTCTTAGGGTCTGGCCCAACATCCAGTTCCTGCCGGATCGTTAGCCATGAACAGTATGTTTTGCCGGCGTATTAGCCTCAGTACTAGAGTTAGTGTTTGTTGTTTTGTTGCACCCTGTTGACCTGCCTGGTACTTACCTCCGTTTTTGTTCTCCCCCACAGTCACTCGCCCGGAACCTCTACCCAACCTCTGCCTGATGGTCGGCGGCTGCCGAGCCATCATCGGATCAACCACTGGACCCTCTACAACTCCTCCACGCCGCCGCTCTGTTCCCTGGATTATTCCCCTTCACCCTTGGTTCAGTAAATAAACACTCACCTTTTGACACCACTTACCTTGTCCTGGTCTGCTTCTGGGTTCTGGCTTAGTAAACCGTGACAGAACGATCCGGCCAGTAATGAACCCAGCGGACCTGGACTCTGTTCGCCATGCTATTACCCAGCAGGAGAAGATGTTGGGCCATCATAGCACGGTACTACAGGAGATCGCGTTGTCAGTTCGGAACCTTTCTACCGGTCTGACGGAGGTCCAGAACCAACGCAAGTGGCCGGTGGAGGATCCACTACCGGTTTCATCCATCTCGCCTGCCGCTTCTGAAGCTGTTCCCATCCGTGAGCCCAAGGTTCCGACGCGGATAAATATGAGGGGGAGCTGGGAAGATGCCGTTCCTTCCTTATGCAGTGTGGACTAGTGTTCGATCTACAGCCCTACTCTTATGCCACAGACAAGGCTAGGATAGCCTTTGTGATTGAGTTGCTGCGTGGTCGTGCGCTGGAGTGGGCTTCAGCCGTTTGGGAACGACAGGATCCCTGCATGGCTTCATACCAGGGGTTCACGGCCGAGATGAGGAAGCTCTTCGACCATTCCGTCCGAGGGAGGGACGCAGCTAGGCGCCTGTTTTCGCTTCGCCAAGGAACTCGCAGCGTGGCCGACTTCGTGATTGAGTTCAAGACGTTGGCTGTGGAGAGTGGGTGGAACGAGGAGTCTCTGCAAGCGGCCTTTTACCAGGGTCTGTCGGAGCAGCTCAAGGATGAGTTGATCTCCTATCCGGAGCCTAGTGACCTGGACAGCTTGGTAGCCTTGTCCATTCGGGTGGATAATCGAGTCCGAGAGCGAAGGAGGGAGAAGCAATGGGGTCCGTCCAATCGATCAGTTTCTCAGTTCCCAGTCGGGTCGGGTGGTGGACCAGAACACATCGATCATTCTCCACCACAGTGGATTAGTGGAGAGGTCCTCTCTCCCGATTCGGAACCCATGCAAGTGGGGCGGCACGGGTTAACCAAGGAGGAGCGTCAACATAGACGTAAGACCAACTGCTGCCTCTACTGTGGTAGCTCGGGACATTACATCTCCACTTGTTCCCGGCGGTCGTCAAACTGCCCGGCTCGCTAAAGTTGGGAGGACTTTTAGCGAGCCAGTTTCAACCTCTCAGTACCTCTGTCAGACCCCGCTTCCCGGCTACCCTTGTGAACAGGAATCAGAGCTTAGCGCTTAACGCTTTTATCGATTCAGGTGCCGATGGAAGCTTTCTTGATGCCGAGTTGGTGGAACAGCTGGGGCTTTCCAAGGAGCAATTGCCGGAAGCCATTGAAGCGACCACTCTGAACGGCAGTAGTCTGGCACGTATCACGATGAGGACTGAACCGGTTAAGATGCGGTTGTCAGGGAATCATTCTGAGATGATTTCATTTTTCATTCTGCCGTCTTCCCATGTTCCTCTGGTCCTTGGATACCCCTGGCTGAAGGAACACAATCCCACGTTCGATTGGGTGACGGGCAAGGTAACGAGTTGGAGCCTGGATTGTCATGCTAACTGTCTCAAGACTGCCTGCCCCCATTCGGTTCCCAGTCAGGTGATTGAGGCTAAACCTCCAGATTTGTCCCTGGTTCCCGAGACATATCACGATTTGGGGGAGGTTTTCAGTAAGCAGAAGGCTCTGTCACTCCCCTCCCCACCGACCATATGATTGTGCCATCAACCTGGTCCCTGGAGCTGTCTACCCCAAGGGAAGGTTATACAGTATCTCCCGACCTGAACGTGAGGCGTTGGAGACCTACATCAAGGAGTCCCTAGCTGCTGGTCTCGTTCGTCCCTCGTCATCACCCCTGGGGGCAGGATTCTTCTTTGTGGGTAAGAAGGATGGCTCTCTTCGACCATGTATTGACTATCGGGGTTGAATGACATCACGGTCAAGAACAAGTATCCCCTGCCCTTGATGAGTTCTGCCTTCGACTCCTTACAGGGTGCTACGGTGTTCACCAAGTTAGACCTACGCAATGCGTATCACCTGGTCCGGATCAGAGAGGGGGACGAGTGGTTGACGGGTTTCAATACACCGATGGGGCACTTCGAGTATCAGGTGATGCCGTTTGGACTGACCAATGCTCCAGCGGTATTCCAGAGTATGGTGAACGACGTCCTGAGAGATATGATCGGTCTCTTCGTGTTTGTTTACCTGGATGACATTCTGATCTTCTCGAAGGAACCTTCCGACCACGTCCAGCATGTCCGGCAGGTTCTGCAGCGATTATTGGAGAATCGCCTGTTCGTGAAGGCCGAGAAGTGCGAGTTTCACGCCCACACGACATCCTTTCTCGGGTACATCATCTCCAGGGGTGAGATTAGGATGGACCAGGAGAAGGTTAGAGCGGTTCTGGAATGGGCCCAGCCCGGTACGAGATTGCAGCTCCAGAGATTTTTGGGGTTTGCGAATTTCTACCGCAGATTCATCCGGGATTACAGCCGTGTGGCCGCTCCATTAACTGCCTTGACTTCCAGCATCAGGACCTTCAAGTGGAATCCGGAGGCGGATCGAGCGTTTCTGGATTTGAAGAGGCGATTCACCAACGCACCGATTCTCTCTCAACCGGACACGGCCCGTCAGTTCGTCGTTGAAGTGGACGCGTCTGATGTGGGAGTTGGCGCCATCCTGTCGCAGCGATGCTCCACGGACAGTAAACTCCATCCCTGCGCCTACTACTCGTCGCCTTTCGCCTGCGGAGAGGAATTACGATGTGGGTAACCGGGAGCTTCTCGCGGTGAAACTTGCCTTGGAGGAGTGGCGCCACTGGTTGGAGGGGGGCGGAGCAACCGTTTATTGTCTGGACTGACCACAAGAATCTTGCTTACGTGCAATCGGCTAAACGTCTCAACTCCCGTCAGGCCAGGTGGGCGTTGTTTTTCGGACGATTCAAGTTTGCCCTGACGTTCCGACCTGGATCTAAGAACGGCAAGGCGGACGCCTTGTCCCGGATGTTCTCCAAGACGGAGGAGAGTGGGCCCAAGACCGAGACTATTCTCCCCCGGCACTGCGTCGTGGGAGCAGTGATGTGGAAGATTGAGGAGGAGGTGCTGGCGGCCCTTCGGACTCAGCCCGGTCCCGGTAACGGTCCACCCGGTCGGTTGTTTGTGCCTGAGTCGGTTCGTCCTGCTGTCCTCAAATGGTCCCACGCCAGCAAGATGGCTTGTCACCCCGGCGTGGCTCGGACGATGGCGTTTCTTCGCAGACGTTTTTGGTGGCCTGCCATGGCCGAGGATACTCGGGGTTTTGTTGCTGCCTGTCCAGTGTGTGCGCAGAATAAGAGTACCAATCGGCCCAGCTCTGGACTACTTCATCCCCTTCCTATTCCCCGGCGTCCATGGTCGCATCTGGCCCTGGACTTCGTCACGGGGTTGCCCGCTTCTGAGGGGAACACGGTCGTTCTGACTATCGTGGACAGATTCAGCAAGTTCGCCCACTTTGTGCCTATTGCCAAGCTTCCCTCTGCCTCGGAGACGTCCGAGATCCTGGTTAGGGAGGTTTTCAGGGTCCACGGGTTGCCCAGTGATATCGTTTCCGACCGTGGCCCTCAGTTTACCTCTGCTGTCTGGAAGTCCTTCTGTTTGGCCATTGGAGCTACAGTCAGTCTCACATCTGGTTTTCACCCCCAATCCAATGGTCAGGCGGAGAGAGCCAACCAGAAGATGGAATCCACGCTACGCTGTCTGGTCTCTTCCAACCCCACCTCCTGGGCCACTCAGTTGCCTTGGGTTGAGTATGCCCACAATACTCTCCCTACATCGGCCACTGGGATGTCTCCCTTCCAGTGCCTGTATGGCTACCAACCTCCCCTGTTCCCTTCTCAGGAGAAGGAGCTCTCAGTGCCTTCTGTTCAGGCCCATATTCGGCGTTGCCACCGGACCTGGCATCGGGCCAGAAAGGCACTCCTTAGAGGTTCGGACCGGTATCAGCTCCAGGCGAATCGTCGCCGGATCCCCGCTCCCACCTATACCATCGGAGATAGGGTTTGGTTGGCCACACGGGATCTTCCGTTACGGACTGAGTCTAGGAAGTTGTTACCGAAGTTTATTGGTCCGTTTGTGGTGGAGAAGGTGATCAATCCAGTGGCCGTGCGACTCAAACTACCGAGGACGCTCAGAGTCCATCCCACTTTTCATGTCTCCTGCCTCAAGCCTGTCTTCCTCAGTCCTCTGTTGCCTCCTCCGCCTCCTCCTCCTCCTCCTCGGATGATCGGAGGTGGTCCTGCCTACACGGTGCGTCGCATTATGGATGCCAGACGGCGGGGCCGGGGTTTCCAGTATCTCGTGGACTGGGAGGGGTATGGTCCGGAGGAGAGGAGTTGGATTCCGCGGCGACAGGTCCTAGATGCGGATCTCATCAGGGACTTTTACCGCCTCCATCCTGGCGCTCCGGGGGAGTCCGCCCGGTGGCGTTCGTCGGAGGGGGGGGTACTGTAACGATCCCGGCGGTCTGAGTCGGGTCCTGTCTGGTGACGAGTGTTTCTGGTCGTAGCTCCTGTTTCCCGAGGGTTCGGGAACGCTCCGGGGAGCGCTCTTGTTTCCGCACCTGCTTCCCATCAGCAATCGGCACACCTGGGCCTAATCATCACCCTTCTTAGGGTCTGGCCCAACATCCAGTTCCTGCCGGATCGTTAGCCATGAACAGTATGTTTTGCCGGCGTATTAGCCTCAGTACTAGAGTTAGTGTTTGTTGTTTTGTTGCACCCTGTTGACCTGCCTGGTACTTACCTCCGTTTTTGTTCTCCCCACAGTCACTCGCCCGGAACCTCTACCCAACCTCTGCCTGATGGTCGGCGGCTGCCGAGCCATCATCGGATCAACCACTGGACCCTCTACAACTCCTCCACGCCGCCGCTCTGTTCCCTGGATTATTCCCCTTCACCCTTGGTTCAGTAAATAAACACTCACCTTTTGACACCACTTACCTTGTCCTGGTCTGCTTCTGGGTTCTGGCTTAGTAAACCGTGACACCCACTGTATATGCGAGAAAAAACATGGGGGATTGGAAGTGATGCAGACAATTACATTGATGGAAGTTACAATCTATCTGCAATATTAAAGCTGATCTACCCCCCCAAAAAAACAATATATATATATATATATATATATATATATATATATATATATATATATATATATACAAAAAAAAGGCTGTGTAAGGGCTATTTGACCAAGAAGGAGAGTGATGGAGTGCTGCGTTAGATGACCTGGCCTCCACCGACCTCAACCCAATTGAGATGGTTAGGGATGAGTCGGACGGCAGAGTGAAGGAAAAGCAGCCAACAAGTGCTCAGCATATGTGGGAACTCCTTCAAGACTGTTGGAAAAGCATTCCAGGTGAAGCTGGTTGAGAGAATGCCAAGAGTGTGCAAAGCTGTCATCAAGGCAAAGGGTGGCTATTTGAAGAATCTCAAATATAAAATATATTTTGATTTGTTTAACACTTGTTTGGTTACTACATGATTCCATATATGTTATTTCATAGTTTTTATGTTTTCACTACTATTCTATAGTGTAGAAAATATTAAAAATAAAGAAAAACCCTTGAATTAATAGGGGTGTCCAAACTTTTGACTGGTACTGTATATATACGGTGCTGCTTGAAAGTATGTGAGCCCCTTGTGCAATTACAGATTTTTTTCCGTTTTTACCATGAAATCTTAATTTAATCAGAACCAGTCTTTTTGATCTGAAATATCAGGTTTATATTTACCAGTACCATGTGTTATTATAGAGGAAATCATGTGTGTAGTACAAAAACAAAAGTTGCATTGGTTAAATCAAGTAGGAAAGTGAATCAGGTGGGTAAATAATTAGCTACCAAATGAACCAATCAAAGGAGAGATCGTTAGAGATAAGAAACCTGGTCAGTTTGGTGTTACCCATCCAGGTGAATTTAAAGCACACCACGCTGAGAGGAAAGGAGATCTCAGAGGACATCAGGACAATGGTAGTGAGAGCACATAAATCTGGGGAAGGCTATAAAATCATCTAAAAAAGATTTGAGCTCCATCAGTCCACTGTGAGGCAAATAATTTACAAATAGAGAGCATTTAACATGACAGCAACCTGGCCTAGAAGTGGACGCCCTTCCAAAATATCCCCAAGAGCCACAAGAACAATAATAAATCAGGTAAATGTCACGCCCTGGCTCTGGGGACTCTAATATGTTGAGCCAGGGTGTGGATAGTCTATGTGTGTTCTAGGTTTCACTTTCTGGGTTTGTATATCTATGTTGGTCAGGGTGGCTCCCAATCAGAGACGGCTGTAGCTCGTTGTCTCTGATTGGGAGTCATACTTAGGTAGCCGTTTGGCATTCATTTGGTGTGGTTTCTTGTTCGTATTTGGTTTGTGTATGACCATTGACTGTCACGTCATCGTTTTGTTGTTTTGATCGTGTGATCATTGAGATAATAAATATGTTCGCTTTCAACGCTGCGCCTTGGTCCTCATCTCTTACCGACGATCGTGACAGAAGAAACCACCAAGACTTGACCAAGCAGCGTGTCCAGGAGCCATCGCCAGGGAGATCTCTAGCAGATCTCCTTCGCCTCCTCGACTGGGTCAAGCCGAGTGAGGAAGAGAAGGGCTTGACATTGTGGCAGAAGGGCGAAAGGCTGGCGAGGGACATGGAGACCTGGTCCACGGGTAGGAGAGACGCCCAGAAAATTTTTAGGAGGGGGGCTAACGCCGTGGACGACGGGCCAGCAGGAGACCGCGGCAGAGCGGCCCAGCGGGTTGGCAGAGGAGGCCGCCAGGTTACGGGGGCCACTGGTCGAAGAGGGGGTGGAAGGTGTAGAGGCACGGCGAGAGGTACTGGGGTGTGTTACCAGTCCGGTCCGGCCCATTCCAGATCCTTGCGTAGGACCAGTGGTGTGTGTCCCCAGTACGGTCCGGCCTGTTCCTGCTCCCCGCACCAAGTCATTGGTGCGCTTCGTCAGCCCGGCTCGGCCCGTTCCTGCTCCCTGCACCAAGTCAGTGGTGCGCTTCGTCAGCCCGGCTCGGCCCGTTCCTGCTCCCCGCACCAAGTCGGTGGTGCGCCCGTCAGCCCGGCTCGGCCCGTTCCTGTTCCCCGCACCAAGTCAGTGGTGCGTTGCGTCAGCCCGGCTCGGCCCGTTCCTGCTCCCCGCACTGAGTCAGTGGTGCGCTTCGTCGGCCCGGCTCGGCCCGTTCCTGCTCCCCGCACCAAGTCAGTGGTGCGCCCGGCAGCCCGGCTCGGCCCGTTCCTGCTCCCCGCACCAAGTCAGTGGTGCGCTCGTCAGCCCGGCTCGGCCCGTTCCTGCTCCCCGCACCAAGTCAGTGGTGCGCTTCGTCAGCCCGGCTCGGCCCGTTCCTGCTCCCCGCACCAAGTCAGGGGTGCGCTTTGACAGCCCGGCTCGGCCCGTTCCTGCTCCCCGCACCAAGTCAGTGGTGCGCTTCGTCAGTCCGGCTCGGCCCGTTCCTGCTCCCCGCACCAAGTCAGTGGTGCGCTTCGTCAGCCCGGCTCGGCCCGTTCCTGCTCCCCGCACCAAGTCAGGGGTGCGCCCGACAGCCCGGCTCGGCCCGCTCCTGCTCCCCACACCAAGCCAGTGGTGTGCGTCGTCAGTCCGGCACGGCCCGTGCCTGTTCCCCGCACTCAAGTCAGGGGTGCGCTTCGACAGCCCGGCTCGGCCGCTCCTGCTCCCCACACCAAGCCAGTGGTGTGCGTCGTCAGTCCGGCACGGCCCGTGCCTGTTCCACCGGTGGCTGGTCCGGCACCGGTCAGATGCTTCACGCCGGAGCTAGAGCAATCCGCTCCACCAGTGTGCAGTCCAGCTCCGGCCAGCGGGGCCAGACTGGACCAGGGGTACTTTGGGGGGTTGGAGAGGGAGCGGGGATCAGGCCCGGAGCCGGATCCGCCGCCTAAGCGGAGTGCCCACCCGGTCCCTCCCCTGTGGTATTTGGTGGGCGCGGTCGGAGTCCGCGCCTTTAGGGGGGGGGTACTGTCACGCCCTGGCTCTGGGGACTCTAATATGTTGAGCCAGGGTGTGGATAGTCTATGTGTGTTCTAGGTTTCACTTTCTGGGTTTGTATATCTATGTTGGTCAGGGTGGCTCCCAATCAGAGACGGCTGTAGCTCGTTGTCTCTGATTGGGAGTCATACTTAGGTAGCCGTTTGGCATTCATTTGGTGTGGTTTCTTGTTCGTATTTGGTTTGTGTATGACCATTGACTGTCACGTCATCGTTTTGTTGTTTTGATCGTGTGATCATTGAGATAATAAATATGTTCGCTTTCAACGCTGCGCCTTGGTCCTCATCTCTTACCGACGATCGTGACAGTAAAAGCCAACCCAAACATAACATCTAAAGATTTGCAGACCTCCCTTGCTGCATCTCAGGTAACTGTGCATGCTTCAACTATAAGAAGAACACTGAATCGAAATGCCATTCATGGGAGGGTTGCTAGGAAGAGGCCTCTGCTATCAAAAAAGAACCAAACTGCCAGTCTTAACTTTGCCAGAGACCACCTGGACAAACCTGAAGGTTTCTGGAAGTCCATTCTCTGGACCGATGAGTCCAAATTTGACATTTTTTGTCACAATCAACACCGCTACGTTTGGCGAAAACCCAACACTGCCTACCACCAAAATAACCTTATCCCAACAGTCAAGCATGGTGGTGGGAATGTCAAGATCTGGGGCTGCTTTTCCTCCTCTGGACCTGGATGACTTCACATCATTAAGGGAACCATGAATTCTGAGATGTACCAGGAGATTCTTGAACAGAACGTCAGGCCATCAGTCAAAGAGCTAAAGCTGGGACAAAAATGGGTCTTTCAACAAGACAACGACACAAAGCATTCAAGCAAATCTACCAAAGAATGGCTCAGGAGAAAGAAGATTTGTGTTTTGGATTGGCCAAGTCAAAGTCCTGACCTAAATCCAATCGAGATGCTGTGGCAGGACCTGAAGCGGGAAGTTCATGCCAGACACCCCTCAAACCTCACTCAATTGACTGAGTTCTGTAAGGAGGACTGGGCAAAAATCCCTCCAAACAGATGTCAGAGACTGATTACTGGCTATAGGAGACGTTTAGTCCAAGTTTTCGCTGCTAATGGAGGTTCCACAAGCTATTGACTGAAGGGGTTCACATATTCTTGCACACATCAAATCTTTGTTTCTGTTAAATAAACCACTTTTTTAAATAAACAATGAAAATATATCATACCCAACTGGTCCCAGATATTCAGTAGAGAGACTGTCACTCTCAGATGTGACATACAGGGAGGAGAAGAGATTGAGTATGGTTTTTATAACAGAGGAAAGTCGGTCTACACGAATACAGAGCCTGAGTACAGAATCAGTCCTGCAAAGAATGGTCTATATACCTGTGAAGGTCTTCAGAAACTCAATGGCTTAAAACACTCCGAGTCAACTAATGCTATACAATTGACCGTGTTAGGTAAGTCTGTTTTTATGGGATTGCAAGAGAAAGAGACAGAATAGTGAGGAAAAGACAAAAGGGATGAGGTCAAATAGCAGACAGTGAGATCAATGATGGAACTAAATTATTGTTTGATTTTGGGGTAAGGTACAATATTATGATAACAAATTGAGTAAATATTTTATACTAAAATAATTTAATTAAAGAACAAACATTTTAACCCCAAGCTGTCCTGAGTGTCTCTCCTCAGTGGCTGAACCCTGGAGACTCAGTTACTCTGAGCTGTGGGGTTAAAGAGTCATCTACAGGCTGGAGGTTCTTCTGGTACCGATTTGTTCCCTACAGAGCTGGGTTACCCTCCCTATTGGACAGGTCCTACTCTGTAGAGCCTCTATCTGGCAATGGGACTACTGAAGACTCCTACACTCTGAACCCTGCTGGTCCTAATCACACAGGAGGATATGTGTGTACAGCTGGGAGAGGAGACCCAGTCTATGACACACTCTACAGTGAACCTCAGTTTCTCTGGTCAGGAGGTAACTAACTGCATTGAAACTGCATTTAACCACATTTAAGTCATCCTCATGTGTATATATAACTATAAGTTTGAGTCTTTCTCTTTGTTTCAGACCTGCATCCTTCAGTGTCTCTCAGAATAAGACCCAACAGAACTCAACACTTTACATCAAAGTCTTTCTCACTGAGCTGTGAGGAGAAGGGGAACTCTACTAGATGGAGACTGAAGAGATACAGAGAGAGAGGAGTGGAGTCAGGGTGTGGCTCTAACTGGGAATCAATGGCAGGGTCCACATGTACCATCAGGTCCACACTTGAAAAGGACAGTGGAGTGTACTGGTGTGAGTCTGCATCAGGAGAGTACAGTAATGCTGTAAACATCACAGTGGCTGGTATGTCTATTGTACAACATTCACTAACCTTTTTTACATTTCAATGTATGATAATGATGTTCAATTCTGAAACTGAATGAATGTATCTCATATAAAATGCAAGCTCATAAGACATTCATATATTGTGTGTGATTACTCCAGATTTACAGTTTTATTTATATATTATGTTACACAGCTGGTGCTGTGATCCTGGAAAACCCTGCCTATCCCATGACTGAGGGAGACTCTGTGACTCTGCTCTGTACAAATAGATATCAGGAAACAAACCCAAACCCCAAGGTTGATTTCTACAAAGATGGAGTACTCATCAGGAATGAGACCACAGGAGAGATGACCATCCCTGCAGTATCCAAGTCAGATGAAGGCTTCTATAAGTGTAAATCTAATGAAGGAGAAACACCAGAGAGCTGGGTGACAGTGAGAGGTGAGAAGAGCAGTGTGTGTGTGTGTGTGTGTGTGTGTGTGTTGATGGTAAAACATGTGTTTTGATAGTCCCTCCAGGTTCCGTTGTCTCCATCTCTCTGCTGTCCAGGATGCTGTGTGGTCTACTGGTGGTGTCTCCCTTTCTACTGGTGTATATCATTCTGATGGTGAAATGCTGCAGGGCTCAAGGTGACCACTTTATTTCAGTGTGTATCTACAAGAAGCTTATCCAGCTTGATATTTTCCTTCTTTATGTCATGCTCTTGTATTACTGTTATCAAGTAATGTTGACTCGAATGGTTCATTTCAAATGTAAATAGACAAAGTGCCCAGTGGCAGCTATTTCTGTTAAATGTCTTCTACGGAAATGTTCTTCCCCCAGAAAAGGCAAACTAACATTTTCATTACTTCTGAAGGATTACATTTTAGTGCTGTGCAGTTGAACGAGCAGTTGAATCAGTTTAACTCTAATGCTACTCTCCGTCCGTTATATTCCTATAGGCATGTGTTCAACAACCAAATCTCCTCAAGATGAGTTACGATCTGATGATATCATCGAACAGACCGAATCATCCGTGTGATCATTACAGTATGAACTGTGAGCTGAATGACCATTTTTATGATTTTAAAGTTTTTGCCATTGCCTTGCCATTGATTTATGATAGCGAGTCAAATATAATTGAATGACATTTTACAAATACTAAATGCTATGATTTAGCAAGTTGACGTTTTCAGCTTTTGGGATCTTGTATTCTTTGTTATTGTTGATTGTTGTTAATATTCTTGAAATATTACACTTACTCCTCTTTGATTTCAGTTTGTTGATTGAAAAAGAGTGTAGTGCCTGTTTTGTTTAAAAGTAGAATTTGTTGTATTTTTTAAATATGTTGTATTTTAGATAATGTCATGCTTTTTACATGCAGGTGCATATATGCTGTATGTGAATATTTTCTGGGACTAAAGGTGGGTTTATACTTGTTTGGCCGACCTACTATAACAACTTTAACAATTATGTTGGAACATGTATAGTTTGTTTTTAACTCAATTAATGCTTATTTTCATTTACATGTTCCATACATTCCGATTCTATGTCTGTATGTTTTTTATAAAATGTTATTTCTTCAGTATTCGTTATAGGAGCCAGATGAGTGTTCCACTATTGAACTTGAATAAAGAGGGTGTGCATTGTCTTACATTAGATAGCACGACGATTCTGCCTGACGAGAGTCGCATAGGAGTGACTCCACCTGACGTAAGACAATGGAGGTTGTGTTGCATTTTGTATTTTGTATTAATTCTCATATGTCAAATAAAAAGTGATGATTCCCCACATCATTGTATTGCTTTGAAATATAATTTAATTTAAGGACATATTCCTTTTACTCTCTGTATTGCTGAGTTGAAACAATGCATTTACATCTTGAACATTCCTATACATTTCTTATTATGTAAAGCAAAACTTTTTAACAAAATCTCTATACACCATATTGCTGTCAGTCTTCTGTAAACCACATTCAGATTTGACTTCTACTGATATGAACCCATACAGAAATGGTCCATGTCTGTACTAATATGATGACATAGAGAGAGGAAGGAATAAGAGGGCAGACCCAGTAGACTGAGGGGTTATGTTGTTGCTATGTGACCAATGACCACATTAGCGTCCATATTGTGATCCACAAGAATCTGGAGTAGTTACTGGCCTGTCCTAAAGGGGGCGATAAGAAACCCCAGATGTTTACCTTTTTACACCCACTAAAGGTGAAGTCTCTAACTGCTTTCACCTGTAACCTTTCTCTCCACATGTTTGTTTCTTCACATATGTTGTACATGTGTCCCACACCCTACACTCTACAACAAACCACTTAGTTTTTTTGTTTTTTGGGGGGTAGATCAGCTTAATATTGCAGATAGATTGTAACTTCCATCAATGTAATTGTCTGCATCACTTCCAATCCCCCATGTTTTTTATATATATACTCCCCTTTATTACTTTTCAACCCCGCCATCTTATCCCTACTTGGGGTAAATTAGTGAACAACCATGCTTAGGCCTCTACTTCCAGCTTATACTTACTATCTACATTTTATGGACACAGTCAATTTTACAATAATTTTATTTGATTTGTTTTTGCTTCTGAACTTCTTCTACTCTCAACCTCTCCGATCATTTTCATGATGTCCATCCGGTTTGCTTCTATATGCCATATCTTTCTAACTGTGCTCTTTCCCAAAAGCTCCCAACATACAACCTACAACATGTAATGATGTTACTCAAAATGAAACTCTACACTTTAACAATGGAAACCCAGTTACCAAGTTACACCTTTAATACATTCCACATAGCTCTGTCTCTGATGTACACACACAAACAACACAACACACAAACACACACACACACTAAACATATTCCTCATAACAGAACCATCTGAGGTTGTGTGTATGTGTGTATGTGTGTGTGTGTGTGTGTGTGTGTGTGTGTGTCTGTATGAAATTCTGTCTGTGTGAAGAAGTCCATTTCCATTGTGGCACAACTGAGGTTAGCTGGCTAGGCTTGCCACCTGACAACTGAGCAAAGGTTTGAAGGGAGGCCTACACTATCTAATATAATATGAATAGACTATAAACCGCTACTCTTTTTCCTCTTGAATCTTTCTCTCTCAGTGTTTCTGTGTGACTGTGAAGAGGCGTGATCTAAGCAGAATGTCATCATATAGGAAGTAGAGGGGTTTGTCAGAAGGACTATAGTTCTAGAGAAAGTCACTTGTCTGTGGGGACAGAATGGAGAGCACCTTGCTCTGTTTGCTACTAGGTAAGTACTGAGTTAGTGTGTGTGTATGAACACTAATTACCTGATTTACTAAGCCCTTAAGGTAAGAAGGAATAAGACATTAATGGAAATGAAGACAGTTTCAAGCTTTAGCTTTGTTTTTGGTGTTTTAGCCCTTATTGAGAAAACATGACAAATGCTTAGTAAATGGCACTAAAAAGAAATTGCAGCAAATATGGTGTAGATATGAAATAAGAGAGTGACCACCATACATTGATGTTGCATCTCTGTGAGAATGTCACGAGTGCTGAAGGTGGGTGTGGTGCAGAAATCAAGCGCAGGACGCAGAAACTAAGTCCAAAAGACTGTAGTGAAATATTCACGTAGTACACGAGCACAACAGGCCCGGAGGTGAAATAAAGGCGCACACAGGCGTCAAACAAAAGGCGCACTAACATGTGCGAAAACCTCTCCAAAACAATGGAGGGAAACACGTAGCACAGAACACCAAACAGAAGCGTAATCACACACAACACCTGACACACACAACGAGAACTAAATAGGACACTAATGAGCACTAACTAGAAACAGGTGTACAACATCAAGACAAAACCAAACGAACATGAAACATACAACGGTGGCAGCTAGTACTCCGGGGACGACGACCGCCGAAACCTGCCCGAGCAAGGAGGAGGAGCAGCCTCGGCAGATTCCGTGACAGTACCCCCCCCCCTTGACGCGCGGCTCCAGCCGTGCGCCGACCCTGGCCTCGGGGACGACCAGGAGGACGCGGTGCAGGGCGCGTAGGGTGACTACGGTGGAACTCAGTCAGGAGAGATGGGTCTAGGATGTCCCTCCTCGGCACCCAGCACCGCTCCTCCGGGCCGTACCCCTCCCACTCCACGAGATATTGGAGACCCCCCATCCGACGTCTCGAATCCAAAATGGACCGAACTGTGTACGCCGGAGCCCCCTCGATGTCCAATGGGGCGGAGGAGTCTCTGCGATCTCACCTTCCTGGAGTGGACCAGCTACCACCGGCCTGAGAAGAGACACATGGAACGAGGGGTTAATATTCTTATACTCAATAGGTAGTAGTAACCTGTAACACACCTCGTTCAATCTCCTCAGGACTTTAAAGGGCCCTACACACCGCCGACCCAGCTTCCGGCAGGGCAGGCGGAGGGGTAGGTTTCTGGTCGAGAGCCAGACTCGATCTCCAGGTGCGTACACCGGCCCCTCACTGCGGTGGAGATCGGCGCTCGCTTTTTGTCGACGGATGGCCCGCTGCAGATGAACGTGTGCAGCGTTCCACGTCTCCTCCGAGCACCTTACCCACTCATCCACCGCAGAAAATGAGAAAAGGGTGTTGAGCCCCCTCAAGCCAATGTCTCCACACCTTTAGGGCTTGAACCACAGCTAACAGCTCCCTGTCTCCTACGTCATATTTTCCGCTCCGCCGGGCTGAGCTTTTTAGAGTAGAAGGCACAGGGGCGGAGTTTAGGTGGCATACCGGACCGTTGTGATAGCACGGCCCCTACACCGGCCTCAGACGCGTCTACCTCTACCTGGAATGGTAAGGCGGGATCCGGATGCGCAAGCACTGGAGCCGAGGTAAACAGGGCCTTCAGTCTCCCAAATGCCCTGTCCGCCTCCGCTGACCACTGCAATCGCACCGGACCCCCCTTCAGAAGAGACGTTATGGGAGCTGCCACCTGTCCAAAACCCCGGATAAACCTCCGGTAGTAATTCGCAAAACCCAAGAACCGCTGCACCTCTTTCACGGTAGTTGGGGTTTGCCAATTACGCACGGCTGACACCCGGTCAACCTCCATCTTCACCCCTGACGCGGACAACTGATAACCCAGAAAGGAGACCGACTCCTGGAAAAACAGACATTTCTCTGCCTTGACATACAGGTCGTGCTCCAACAGCCTACCCAACACACGACGCACCAGGGCTACATGCTCGTCTCGGGTAGGCGAGTAAACCAGGATGTCATCAATGTACACGACCACACCCTGCCCCTGCATGTCCCTGAAAATTTCATCCACGAAGGATTGGAAGACTGAAGGAGCATTCATCAACCCGTATGGCATGACGAGATACTCGTAATGACCCGAGGTGGTACTAAATGCCGTTTTCCATTCATCGCCCTCCCTAATGCGCACCAAGCTATACGCGCTCCTGAGATCCAGTTTCGTGAAGAAACGGGCTCCGTGCAATGACTCCGTCATGGTCGCAATCAGAGGGAGTGGATAACTGTACTTCACAGTGATCTGATTGAGACTACGGTAATCTATGCACGGGCGCAACCCTCCATCCTTTTTCTTCACAAAAAAGAAGCTTGAGGACGCAGGAGAAGTGGAGGGCCGTATGTATCCTTGTCTTAGAGATTCGGCTATGTAAGTCTCCATAGCCCGCTTCTCCTCTTGGGACAGAGGATACACATGGCTCCGCGGAAGCGCTGCTCCTGCCAGGAGGTCTATCGCACAATCCCCCTGTCTATGAGGAGGCAAACGCGTCGCCCTCGATTTACTAAACACAAGTGCCAAATCCTCATATTCAGTGGGAATGCGCAATGAGGACACCTGGTTTGGACTCTCCACCGAGGTCGCCCCCACGGAAACACCCAAACATCTCCTCTCACACTGGGCAGACCACTCCTTAAGAGCCCTCTCTTGACACGAAATAGAGGGATCATGGGTACTCAACCAGGGAATACCCAGCACCACCAGATACGCAGGAGAGTCGATAAGATATAGCTGGATAGTCTCCTCATGACCCCCCTGCGTACACATCCTAAGTGGCGCTGTGACTTCCCTGATCAACCCGGATCCCAACGGACGGCTATCTAGGGCATGAACAGGAAATGGGATGTCAACAGGAAGTAGGGGAATCCCTAACTCTAAACAAAATTTACAATCAACAAAATTCCCAGCTGCGCCTGAATCTACTAGCGCCTTATGCTGGGAATGAGGTGCAACCTGTGGAAATCGCACAGGTATACAGAAGTGCACAACAGAGAGCTCTGGGTAAGTGGGGCGTCTACTCACCTGGGAAGGCTCCCCAGTGCGTGGCCTGTTGTCTCCTCCCTCTGGAAACCCTCCCCAGCACCTGGCCGCAGTGTGCCCTCCACGACCGCAATTGGTGCAGGGGACAGGCCCCCTCGGGCTCCTCCTCCTCCTTTCTCTAGCGCCAGCACCCCCGAGCTCCATAGGGCTCGGCTCGGAGGTGCTGGAGGGTGGAATGGACGGACCCCACTCTGGACGTCCACGGGTGGCCAGCAGGGTGTCCAGACGGATGGACATGTCGACCAACTGGTCGAAGGTGAAATTGGTGTCCCTGCAGGCCAACTCACATTGAACGTCCTCCCGTAGGCTACATCGAAAATGGTAGATGAGGGCCCGTTCATTCCACCCTGCGTCTGCCGCTAGAGTCCGGAACTCCAGAGCGAATGCCTGTGCGCTCCTCCTCCCCTGTCTCAGGTAGAATAGCCGCTCCCCTGCCGCTTTGCCCTCAGGTGGATGGTCGAACACGGCCTTGAAGCGACGGGAGAACTCCGCGTAGGAGATGGTGGTGGCGTCCATCCTCCTCCACTCGGCATTGGCCCATTCCAACGCCTTGCCCGTGAGACAAGAGATGAGGGCGGAAACGCTCTCATGTCCCGAGGGCACCGGGTGTACAGTGGCAAGGTAGAGCTCCACCTGCAGGAGGAACCCCTGACACCCGGCAGCTGTGCCGTCATACACCCTCGGGAGCGAGAGCCGAATCGCCCTGGGTTCCGGACCTGGGACTGGTGGACCGGCCGATGGCATTGGCAAGGTAGGTGGAGGTGTGGGTACCCCTCTGGACTCCCATCGGTGCAGGGTGTTGATGACATCCTGTAGAGCGGTCCCCAGTTGTCTGATCTGGTCATCCTGGCCGCGGACATGCTCCTCCAGCGACTCAGGTGTGGTTGTTGCTCCTGCTGATTCCTTTATAAGCGGTGTGTGATTCTGTCACGAGTGCTGAAGGTGGGTGTGGTGCAGGAATCAAGCGCAGGACGCAGAAACTAAGTCCAAAAGACTTTAGTGAAATATTCACATAGTACACGAGCACAACAGGCCCGGAGGCGAAATAAAGGCGCACACAGGCGTCAAACAAAAGGCGCACTAACATGTGCGAAAACCTCTCCAAAACAACAGAGGGAAACACGTAGCACAGAACACCAAACAGAAGCGTAATCACACACAACACCTGACACACACAACGAGAACTAAATAGGACACTAATGAGCACTAACTAGAAACAGGTGTACAACATCAAGACAAAACCAAACGAACATGAAACATACAACGGTGGCAGCTAGTACTCCGGGGACGACGACCGCCGAAACCTGCCCGAGCAAGGAGGAGGAGCAGCCTCGGCAGATTCGGTGACAGAGAACCTGAGCTTATAGAGATGATGCCATGCAGACATGGTTAGTGTGGTGGTGTGCATTTAGCCAGGTCATACCTCAGGAACTAAAGACTGGTGTTAACTCATTGGATGCAAAATGTGCTGTCAATGACAATGAATACAAAATGCAATATTTGTTGGATGTGTTGTAGTATCAAGTTGTGATTATTGTAAATGGTTGTAGGTTCCTTTGCTACAGTTATAGTAAACTGTGTTAAGAGATGAATGAGTGGTGTTTTGGTGTTTTTGGTCTCTGTACTCTCACTGTGTGCAGAACATGGGAAGTCAGTGTCCATTTATAGCTGCAGTCTGTAATTCAAACTACCTTTAAATGGCCACACTGCCACTTGTTGTGGTATACGGCTGAGGGATGGGGCTAAGGAAATTAATTCATCTACATTGTTTACAATAATTGTCATAAAATAAACATATATTTTGAGTTATGATGGAATAAGACTTGAATTGCTGTGATTCATTTAGTAGTGTAGAAATCTATGTAGAAAACGCAGATTGCACCTTTAAAATAAAGTACAGGATGGATTTGGTAAACAGTAACATGAATATGGCATGTTGTTATTTATTTCAAACTAATATTGGAGCAATGTGACTTTCTTTGTTGTAGTGCTGAGTACACACATCTACTCTGGACACTCTGAAGATGATGATGGTAGATATTTGTACACTTGATCAAGCCTTCATCTCTTAATGCTTCATTATATTTCTTTGTGATGTTTAAAGCTGCTTTTGGATAGACATAGTTTTAGTTTTTAGTGTCTCAAAATAACATTTATAAAAGCAATTTTATCATGCTGGTTTTATTTTGTGCAGGACAGGCAATGGCTGTTCTGACCATACACTCCAAATCCTCCCAGATATTCAGTTGAGAGTCTGTCACTCTCAGATGTAACATACAGAGAGGAGAAGTCACTGACTGGAAATACACATGGCGCAAGGATGGTGTAGACTTCCTCAGTAGGGAACATGAATTTGAGATCAGTGAGGTTAAGATTTCAGACAGTGGTGTCTACTTTTGTCTGGGTACACATATTGATCAGAAGAAGTATTCTGAGTGGAGTGATCCAGTCAGACTGACGGTGACAGGTAAGTCATCTTAACTTTCATTCAAATCAGTGCCTCCATGCCTACAACCACTTGACATTTGGCCCCATTTTAAGGATGCTATTTTGTCGTTAAAAAATTTCTGCCTACCATTGCTGTTCAGATTCCTCCATTAATTCTTCCTCGTTTCATTTGATAATTGAAGAAGTATGGTGTAAGATCATACTTTTAACTGATTGGTGCACTAATTGCATTTGTCTTCATTTAACTGTTTCCTCAGCTCTGCCTACAGCCTCAGTGAAGATAGTCACTACCCAGGAGCCACTGTACTCCGGAGACAAAGTCAAGCTGCAGTGTGAACTATCAGACTACACAGACTGGACGTACTCACTGGTTAATAAATAAAGAACGGCTTTCCAGTCACACCAGTAAAACCACCACCATCTTTCTCTCTGACCAGGCTGGTCAGTACCAGTGTGAGGGGACAAGGACAAAACGGCCCCAGATGTCATATCTCAGCTCATCTCTCCACATCAGCGTCACTGGTGAGCTCACTATTTATCTTCAATCACTATCTGGACATTCGAAAATCTGAGCCAATGAGGGTTCATCTAATTACATATATACAGTATACACTGTAAATTGAAACTGAATAGAGTGAACATACCCCTAAAATCAGCTTTTATCAAAACTTAACTGCAACAGCTAAATAATTAAAAATGGCCAAGTATTTATCCAGATGTTTTGATATTCTGCTCTCTGTTTTCTTAGCTCGGCCTGAAACTACACTGACCGTAAATCAAAACCCTGTGTACACAGGAGAGACAGTAACTCTGACGTGTTCAGTGGGTTCTGACAGTGGCTGGAGCTATACGTGGTACAAAGACAACACTAAGAAACTAGTGACCTTGTCTGTCAAACACACTACAACAGGAGCCACCTTCACCATCAATAGAGCTGCCAAGTCTGTCCAGGGTCTCTACTGGTGTCAGGGAGAGATCCTGTCCAGATCCATATCATCAATCATCAGTGATCCTGTCACTATCACTGTGAAAGGTGAGTTACTTTGTTATGTGTTTTTTATCATACAAATGGACACTATTTATATTGAGTCAATGATGTAGACATGATCCATGTACAGTTGAAGTCGGAAGTTTACATACACCTAAGCGAAATACATTTAAACTCAGTTTTTCACAATTCCTGACATTTAATCCTAGTAAAAATTCCCTGTCTTAGGTCAGTTAGGATCACCACTTTATTTTAAGAATGTGAAATGTCAGAATATTACTAGAGAGAATGATTTATTTCAGCTTTTATTTCTTTCATCACATTCCCAGTGGGTCAGAAGTTTACATACACTCAATTAGGATTGAGGTCAGGGCTTTGTGATGGCCACTCCAATACCTTGACTTTGTTGTCCTTAAGCCATTTTGCCACAACTTTGGAAGTATGCTTGGATTCATTGTCCATTTGGAAGACCCATTTGCGACCAAGCTTTAACTTCCTGACTGATGTCTTGAGATGTTGCTTCAATATATCCACATACTTTTCCTTCCTCATGATGCCATCTATTTTCTGAAGTGCACCAGTCCCTCCTGCAGCAAAGCACCCCCACAGCATGATGCTGCCAACCCCGTGCTTCACGGTTGGGATGGTGTTCTTCGGCTTGCAAGTGCCCCCATTTTCCTACAAACATAACAATGGTCATTATGGCCAAACTGTTCTATTTTTGTTTCATCAGACCTGAGGACATTTCTCCAAAAAGTATGATCTTTGTCCCCATGTGCAGTTGCAAACCGTAGTCTGGCTTTTTAATGGCAGTTTGGAGCAGTGGCTTCTTCCTTGCTGAGTGGCCTTTCAGGTTATGTCGATATAGGACTCGTTTTACTGTGGATATAGATACTTTTGTATCTGTTTCCTCCAGCATCTTCACAAGGTCCTTTGCTGTTGTTCTTTGATTGCTTTGCACTTTTCGCACCAAAGTACATTAATCTCTAGGAGACAGAACGCGTCTCCTTCCTGAGCGGTATGACGGCTGCGTGGTCCCATGGTGTTTATACTTTGTACAGATGAACGTGGTACCTTCAGGCGTTTGCAAATTGCTCCCATGGATGAACCAGACTTGTGGAGGTCTACCATTTTTTTCTGACGTCTTGGCTAATTTCTTTTCATTTTCCCATGATGTCAAGCAAAGAGGCATTGAGTTTGTAGGTAGGCCTTGAAATACATCCACAGGTACACCTCCAATGGACTCAAATTATGTCAATTAACCAACATACATCCTTAATGGACTTTTGTAGTATGAAAACGTTCCAACAACAGCTACATCTTTGGATATTGCTAAGCATGTATCCAGATCTTTAAATTATGCTCTTTTCTCACAGCCCTGCCCAAAGCTACACTGACCATAAATCCAAACCCTGTGTACACTGGAGAGACAGTAACTCTGACGTGTTCAGTGGGGTTTGACAATGCCTGGAGCTATACATGGTACAAAGACAACACTAAGAAAGTAGTGCCCCAGTCTGACAGACACACTACAACAGGAGACACCTTCACCATCAGTAGAGCTGCTGAGTCTGACCAGGGTCTCTACTGGTGTCAGGGAGAGATCCAGTCCAGAACCATATCATCAATCATCAGTGATCCTGTCGCTATCACTGTGAAAGGTGAGTTACTTTGTTTTGTGTTTTTTATCATATTGAGTATATCATGTAGACATGATCCATGTACAGTTGAAGTCGAAACTTTACGTACACCTTCGCCAAATACATTTAAACTCAGTTTTTCACAATTCCTGACATTTAATCCTAGTAAAAATTCCCTGTCTTAGGTCAGTTAGGATCACCACTTTATTTTAAGAATGTGAAATGTCAGAATAATAGTAGAGAGAATGATTTATTTCAGCTTTTATTTCTTTCATCACATTCCCAGTGGGTCAGAAGTTTACATACACTCAATTAGTATTTGGTAGCATTGTTCTGTCCACAAATGTTCTATAGGATTGAGGTCAGGGCTTTGTGATGGCCACTCCAATACCTTGACTTTGTTGTCCTTAAGCCATTTTGCCACAACTTTGGAAGTATGTTTGGATTCATTGTCCATTTGGAAGACCCATTTGCGACCAAGCTTTAACTTCCTGACTGATGTCTTGAGATGTTGCTTCAATATATCCACATACTTTTCCTTCCTCATGATGCCATCTATTTTCTGAAGTGCACCAGTCCCTCCTGCAGCAAAGCACCCCCACAGCATGATGCTGCCACCCCGTGCTTCACGGTTGGGATGGTGTTCTTCGGCTTGCAAGTGCCCCCATTTTCCTACAAACATAACAATGGTCATTATGGCCAAACAGTTCTATTTTTGTTTCATCAGACCTGAGGACATTTCTCCAAAAAGAATGATCTTTGTCCCCATGTGCAGTTGCAAACCGTAGTCTGGCTTTTTAATGGCGGTTTTGGAGCAGTGGCCTCTTCCTTGCTGAGCAGCCTTTCAGGTTATGTCGATATAGGACTCGTTTTACTGTGGATATAGATACTTTTGTACCTGTTTCCTCCAGCATCTTCACAAGGTCCTTTGCTGTTGTTCTGGGATTGATTTGCACTTTTCGCACCAAAGTACATTAATCTCTAGGAGACAGAATGCGTCTCCTTCCTGAGCGGTATGACGGCTGCGTGGTCCCATGGTGTTTATACTTTGTAAAGATGAACGTGATACCTTCAGGCGTTTGCAAATTGCTCCCATGGATGAACCAGACTTGTGGAGGTCTACCATTTTTTTCTGACGTCTTGGCTAATTTCTTTTCATTTTCCCATGATGTCAAGCAAAGAGGCATTGAGTTTGTAGGTAGGCCTTGAAATACATCCACAGGTACACCTCCAATGGACTCAAATTATGTCAATTAACCAACATACATCCTTAATGGACTTTTGTAGTATGAAAACGTTCCAACAACAGCTACATCTTTGGATATTGCTAAGCATGTATCCAGATCTTTAAATTATGCTCTTTTCTCACAGCCCTGCCCAAAGCTACACTGACCATAAATCCAAACCCTGTGTACACTGGAGAGACAGTAACTCTGACGTGTTCAGTGGGGTTTGACAATGCCTGAGCTATACATGGTACAAAGACAACACTAAGAAAGTAGTGCCCCAGTCTGACAGACACACTACAACAGGAGACACCTTCACCATCAGTAGAGCTGCTGAGTCTGACCAGGGTCTCTACTGGTGTCAGGGAGAGATCCAGTCCAGAACCATATCATCAATCATCAGTGATCCTGTCGCTATCACTGTGAAAGGTGAGTTACTTTGTTTTGTGTTTTTTATCATATTGAGTATATCATGTAGACATGATCCATGTACAGTTGAAGTCGAAACTTTACGTACACCTTCGCCAAATACATTTAAACTCAGTTTTTCACAATTCCTGACATTTAATCCTAGTAAAAATTCCCTGTCTTAGGTCAGTTAGGATCACCACTTTATTTTAAGAATGTGAAATGTCAGAATAATAGTAGAGAGAATGATTTATTTCAGCTTTTATTTCTTTCATCACATTCCCAGTGGGTCAGAAGTTTACATACACTCAATTAGTATTTGGTAGCATTGTTCTGTCCACAAATGTTCTATAGGATTGAGGTCAGGGCTTTGTGATGGCCACTCCAATACCTTGACTTTGTTGTCCTTAAGCCATTTTGCCACAACTTTGGAAGTATGTTTGGATTCATTGTCCATTTGGAAGACCCATTTGCGACCAAGCTTTAACTTCCTGACTGATGTCTTGAGATGTTGCTTCAATATATCCACATACTTTTCCTTCCTCATGATGCCATCTATTTTCTGAAGTGCACCAGTCCCTCCTGCAGCAAAGCACCCCCACAGCATGATGCTGCCACCCCCGTGCTTCACGGTTGGGATGGTGTTCTTCGGCTTGCAAGTGCCCCCATTTTCCTACAAACATAACAATGGTCATTATGGCCAAACAGTTCTATTTTGTTTCATCAGACCTGAGGACATTTCTCCAAAAAGAATGATCTTTGTCCCCATGTGCAGTTGCAAACCGTAGTCTGGCTTTTTTAATGGCGGTTTTGGAGCAGTGGCCTCTTCCTTGCTGAGCAGCCTTTCAGGTTATGTCGATATAGGACTCGTTTTACTGTGGATATAGATACTTTTGTACCTGTTTCCTCCAGCATCTTCACAAGGTCCTTTGCTGTTGTTCTGGGATTGATTTGCACTTTTCGCACCAAAGTACATTAATCTCTAGGAGACAGAATGCGTCTCCTTCCTGAGCGGTATGACGGCTGCGTGGTCCCATGGTGTTTATACTTTGTAAAGATGAACGTGGTACCTTCAGGCGTTTGCAAATTGCTCCCATGGATGAACCAGACTTGTGGAGGTCTACCATTTTTTTCTGACGTCTTGGCTAATTTCTTTTCATTTTTTTTCCATGATGTCAAGCAAAGAGGCATTGAGTTTGAAGGTAGGCCTTGAAATACATCCACAGGTACACCTCCAATGGACTCAAATGATGTCAATTAATCAACATACATCCATAATGGACTTTTGTAGTATGAAAACGTTCCAACAACAGCTACATCTTTGGATATTGCTAAGAATGTATCCAGATCTTTAAATTATGCTCTTTTCTCACAGCCCTGCCCAAAGCTACACTGACCATAAATCCAAACCCTGTGTACACTGGAGAGACAGTAACTCTGACGTGTTCAGTGGGGTTTGACAATGCCTGGAGCTATACATGGTACAAAGACAACACTAAGAAAGTAGTGCCCCAGTCTGACAGACACACTACAACAGGAGACACCTTCACCATCAGTAGAGCTGCTGAGTCTGACCAGGGTCTCTACTGGTGTCAGGGAGAGATCCAGTCCAGAACCATATCATCAATCATCAGTGATCCTGTCGCTATCACTGTGAAAGGTGAGTTACTTTGTTTTGTGTTTTTTATCATATTGAGTATATCATGTAGACATGATCCATGTACAGTTGAAGTCGAAACTTTACGTACACCTTCGCCAAATACATTTAAACTCAGTTTTTCACAATTCCTGACATTTAATCCTAGTAAAAATTCCCTGTCTTAGGTCAGTTAGGATCACCACTTTATTTTAAGAATGTGAAATGTCAGAATAATAGTAGAGAGAATGATTTATTTCAGCTTTTATTTCTTTCATCACATTCCCAGTGGGTCAGAAGTTTACATACACTCAATTAGTATTTGGTAGCATTGTTCTGTCCACAAATGTTCTATAGGATTGAGGTCAGGGCTTTGTGATGGCCACTCCAATACCTTGACTTTGTTGTCCTTAAGCCATTTTGCCACAACTTTGGAAGTATGTTTGGATTCATTGTCCATTTGGAAGACCCATTTGCGACCAAGCTTTAACTTCCTGACTGATGTCTTGAGATGTTGCTTCAATATATCCACATACTTTTCCTTCCTCATGATGCCATCTATTTTCTGAAGTGCACCAGTCCCTCCTGCAGCAAAGCACCCCCACAGCATGATGCTGCCACCCCCGTGCTTCACGGTTGGGATGGTGTTCTTCGGCTTGCAAGTGCCCCCATTTTCCTACAAACATAACAATGGTCATTATGGCCAAACAGTTCTATTTTTGTTTCATCAGACCTGAGGACATTTCTCCAAAAAGAATGATCTTTGTCCCCATGTGCAGTTGCAAACCGTAGTCTGGCTTTTTAATGGCGGTTTTGGAGCAGTGGCCTCTTCCTTGCTGAGCAGCCTTTCAGGTTATGTCGATATAGGACTCGTTTTACTGTGGATATAGATACTTTTGTACCTGTTTCCTCCAGCATCTTCACAAGGTCCTTTGCTGTTGTTCTGGGATTGATTTGCACTTTTCGCACCAAAGTACATTAATCTCTAGGAGACAGAATGCGTCTCCTTCCTGAGCGGTATGACGGCTGCGTGGTCCCATGGTGTTTATACTTTGTAAAGATGAACGTGGTACCTTCAGGCGTTTGCAAATTGCTCCCATGGATGAACCAGACTTGTGGAGGTCTACCATTTTTTCTGACGTCTTGGCTAATTTCTTTTCATTTTTTTTCCATGATGTCAAGCAAAGAGGCATTGAGTTTGAAGGTAGGCCTTGAAATACATCCACAGGTACACCTCCAATGGACTCAAATGATGTCAATTAATCAACATACATCCATAATGGACTTTTGTAGTATGAAAACGTTCCAACAACAGCTACATCTTTGGATATTGCTAAGAATGTATCCAGATCTTTAAATTATGCTCTTTTCTCACAGCCCTGCCCAAAGCTACACTGACCATAAATCCAAACCCTGTGTACACTGGAGAGACAGTAACTCTGACGTGTTCAGTGGGGTTTGACAATGCCTGGAGCTATACATGGTACAAAGACAACACTAAGAAAGTAGTGCCCCAGTCTGACAGACACACTACAACAGGAGACACCTTCACCATCAGTAGAGCTGCTGAGTCTGACCAGGGTCTCTACTGGTGTCAGGGAGAGATCCAGTCCAGAACCATATCATCAATCATCAGTGATCCTGTCGCTATCACTGTGAAAGGTGAGTTACTTTGTTTTGTGTTTTTTTATCATATTGAGTATATCATGTAGACATGATCCATGTACAGTTGAAGTCGAAACTTTACGTACACCTTCGCCAAATACATTTAAACTCAGTTTTTCACAATTCCTGACATTTAATCCTAGTAAAAATTCCCTGTCTTAGGTCAGTTAGGATCACCACTTTATTTTAAGAATGTGAAATGTCAGACTAATAGTAGAGAGAATGATTTATTTCAGCTTTTATTTCTTTCATCACATTCCCAGTGGGTCAGAAGTTTACATACACTCAATTAGTATTTGGTAGCATTGTTCTGTCCAAAAATGTTCTATAGGATTGAGGTCAGGGCTTTGTGATGGCCACTCCAATACCTTGACTTTGTTGTCCTTAAGCCATTTTGCCACAACTTTGGAAGTATGTTTGGATTCATTGTCCATTTGGAAGACCCATTTGCGACCAAGCTTTAACTTCCTGACTGATGTCTTGAGATGTTGCTTCAATATATTGTGATGTCACAAGAGGCTGTGTCCTGGAGGGACGTTACATCCCCCTGAGGTGGCTGCAAACCCAGACAGCTATGGCTCCATCTGCTGGTATGGTCGGGAACTCCAACCCTCTGTGGCCAATCTTCCCACGCAGCTGAAACCAATCAGGGGCTGATGGGCTGGGGTTGTTTTGGAAGGGAAGAGACACGGTCTGGAGGGTGGGTTGGAGGAAGAAGAGAATTGTGTTATAATTTTGTTTGTTGCCGAAGACCTTTAATAAAAATCCTTGTTTTGGTTGAACCTGGACTCCTTGCACTACTTGGGCAACCCCGCTGGAAGCGGTAGCCTCTCGTGGCATCACAGATGGTGGAGAATACGGGCACGCTCAAGCGGTAATAGTGCATGTCAGAGGAGGATACCGAAGGTTTGATCACCCAGTTTTCCAAGCTGGCCGTAGGCTCCCCGCCGACTGAAATGGAGGACATATTGAAAGCCCTTGTTGCTGGCCAGCAAGCCCAGATGCAAACAAACGTGGCTCTCTTGGAGGAGCAAAAGAAAGCCAACCTTCTGAAGGCAGAGGAATTGCAGTTGCAGAGACAGAGGGTGGTCCAAAATACCCGCCCAATAAAGGCAAGTGACTTTATATCTAAGATGGGAGCTACCGATGACATTGAGGCATACCTGCATGCATTTGAGGCCACGGCCACTAGGGAAGCCTGGCCCAAGCAACAGTGGGTTGGTCTGTTAGCCCCCTTTCTAACCGGGGAAGCGCTGAATGCTGTCCGGGACCTGGGCCCTGACCAGGTTACTGACTATGATGCCCTGAAGTCTGAGATCCTCAGCAGATATGGACTCACAAAGTTTGGTATGGCCCAGCGCTTTCACAGCTGGACCTTCCCTACCAGACCAACCTCCTCGGGCGCAGATGCATGAACTTGTCCGAATCGCAAGGAAATGGCTGGATCCGCAGAGGAATACAGCAGCGGCGGTGGTGGAGGCCGTTGTGGTGGATCGTTACCTACGCGCCCCTGCCTTATGAGGCAAAACGGGTCATCAGTCAACAGGCCTTGACCACGGCTGATCTGACCGTGGAAGCTGTGGAAAAGTACCAGGCCACAGCGGAGATGCTGAATGCTTCCCGAAAAGACCCCAGGAGTGCGGCCCCACCACAAATGGGAAGGACCCGTCCAAAGGACCCCAAGGTCTCGAACCCAGCCACGTCAGGACTTATCCCGGCTCCAGGGGGAGCCAGAAACCAGGCGGGTCCAAGAAGAGTACACCAGGAGGGGGGAAACTCGACAGTGTTACCGGTGTGGGGAGATGGGACATATCTCCTGGCAGTGTGGGAAACCAGCCGATGAACCTATGCCCACTGCGGAGTCCTCCAGCTCAGCACCCACACACCGTGTTGCCTCGCTCTTGGGAGTCGTAGATGGCGGCCCAGATCGACCCCCCCACCTGCCCGGTAACTGTGAATCACCATGATGTGGAGGCCTTACTGGATTCTGGTAGCCGGGCCACCCTGGTGCGTAAGGATTTGGTGGGCCCAACGTGTCTGACCCCGGGGAAAGTCCTCCCAGTTTCCTGTGTCCATGGGGACACCAGAGAATACCCCATTACTGAACTTACAATGACCAGCACACGGGGAACCATACACACGACGGCGGGGGTGGTTGATTCCCTCCCCGTCCCTGTCCTAATTGGACGAGACTGCCCAGCCTTTTACCCACTCTGGAGAGAGTCTCAGGAGAGGATAACCCGAGTACCTCGGAAACGGAGAGGCAAGACTCATCCTGGGAAGGCTCCGGTGCAATCCTCCGAGTTACTCACTCCCGCCCGGGCTCTGATAGGGATGGCAGGTGCCCAGACCGACACCGAGACTGGTCCGGATACGGGAGAAGAGAACGCAGCCCAGGAAAGTGCTCCGTTCTCCAGTGAAGAAGACGTCCCAGGCACCCAAGAGCTTCCCCCTCTCACAGGCCAGTATGGTACGGCTCAATTACAAGATCCTACTCTTGCAAATGCCTTAAGAAATGTGCAGGTATTAGAAGGTGTAGTGTTAGGTGATAAGACAACCCCCACTTACCCCCATTTCGCAGTAAACCGGGGGTTAGTATATCAGATAGTCAAGAAAAATGAGGAAGTGCATGAACAGCTCCTCGTGCCACAGCCCTATCGGGCCACAGTACTCAACCTAGCCCACACACACCCGCTAGGGGCCCACTTGGGGGTAGAGAAGACTAAGGAAAGAATCATGCAACGTTTCTTTTGGCCAGGAGTACACAAAGAGATAGAGAACTACTGCCGTAGTTGCCCGGAGTGTCAGCAGGTTGCGCCAAAGCCCACATATAGAAACCCGCTCATTCCCTTGCCCATTATCGAAACTCCTTTTGAGAGGATTGGATTAGACATAGTCGGGCCCTTACCGAAAAGTGCCAGGGGACATCAATACATTCTGGTCATTCTGGACTATGCGTCCCGGTACCCGGAGGCCATTCCGCTGAGGAAGGCTACATCCAGACAAATCGCCAAGGAGCTGTTCCGTCTCTCAACTAGTCTGGGAATCCCAAAAGAGATATTGACGGACCAAGGGACTCCATTCATGTCCAGGGTGATGAAAGAACTCTGTGCTTTACTGAAAATCAAACAGCTGAGAACCTCGGTCTACCACCCCCAGACAGATGGCCTAGTCGAACGTTTTAACAAAACACTAAAATCCATGCTGCGGAAAGCGGTAGGGGGAAGATGGGCGCAACTGGGATCAGCTGTTACCATACATATTGTTTGCGGTGAGAGAGGTACCTCAGTCTTCTACTGGTTTTTCACCCTTTGAGCTCTTGCTTTCCTACAGACCCAGAGGACTGCTCGACATCGCCAAGGAGGCCTGGGAGGAGCAGCCATGCCAACAGCGGACACTGATCGACCATGTAGGGGCTATGAGGGAGAGAATGAAGGCCATCTATCCCATGATGCGGGAACACATGGAGGCCAGTCAGCGGCAACAGCAAGCCTCCTACAACAGATCTGCTCAGCCCAGGGAGTTTAAGCCGGGGGACAGAGTGCTGGTCCTGGTGCCAACCGTTGAGTGCAAATTCCTGGCAACCTGGCAAGGACCATATGAGGTCATTGAACGCATGGGAGAAGTAAACTACAAGGTGAGGCAACCAGATAAGAGGAAAACTGAGCAGATTTATCATGTTAACCTTTTAAAGAAGTGGCACGCCAGAGAGGCGCTGTTTAGCTCTCTACCCCCCACAGAGACCCAGGAACCGGCGCGAGAAGAGGTTCAGCTGGGTCCAAATCTGTCCCCACATCAACGACAGATGGCCCTGGAACTCGTGGAGCAGAACCAGGATGTCTTCTCCTCCCTTCCCGGTCACACAGAGGTGGTCCAACATGAGATCCGCACCATGCCTGGCCGAACGGTAAACCAGCGCCCGTACCGCGTGCCAGAGGCTCGTAAAGTGGTTATACAGAAGGAGGTAAGGAAGATGCGGGAGTTGGGAGTAATCGAAGAGTCCCACAGTGCCTGGGCAAGTCCCATAGTACTAGTTCCCAAGCCAGACGGTTCAGTACGATTTTGTAATGACTATCGAAAGTTGAATGAAGTGTCTGAATTTGATGCATACCCAATGCCTCGTGTCGATGATTTAATAGACTCCTTGGGGCATGCTCGTTTCATAACCACTCTTGATCTCACAAAAGGCTACTGGCAGGTGCCCTTGACCCCGGCGTCTAAGGAGAAGACAGCCTTTGCCACCCCGGAGGGGCTCTACCAGTATACCCGACTTCCGTTTGGTCTCCACGGGGCCCCTGCCACGTTCCAACGCCTGATGGATCGAGTCCTTGCGCCCCACAAGAGGTACGCAGCGGCTTATTTGGATGATGTGGTTATACAAAGTCAGGATTGGGCCAGCCACCTACCCCGGGTACAAGCGGTGCTGGATTCGCTCAGGGAAGCAGGGCTCACGGCAAACCCGAAGAAGTGCAAGGTGGCCTTCAGTGAGACAAACTACCTGGGGTACACCATTGGGCGGGGGTTGGTCAAACCACAGGAAGCCAAACTGCGGGCCATACAGGACTGGCCGCAGCCCATCAACAAGAAGCAAGTAAGGTCATTTTTGGGCCTCGCTGGCTACTATAGACGCTTTATTGCAGATTTTGCTACCATAGCGGCACCATTGACGGAGCTGACGACCAAACGCCACTCACGAATGGTGAAGTGGAACCCTGCGGCGGAGGCGGCTTTCCGCAACCTGAAGCGAGCACTCTGCTCCAGTCCGATCCTGGTGGCACCAGACTTCAAGAAGGAATTCATGGTCCAAGCGGATGCTTCGGAGGTGGGTCTGGGTGCTGTCCTCACCCAGGCACATGACGGGGAAGAACATCCCATTCTCTACCTAAGCAGGAAGTTACTTCCAAGAGAGAAGAACTATTCAACGGTGGAGAAGGAATGTCTGGCGGTAGTCTGGGCCCTGGAGTCCCTTCGGTTCTATCTCCTGGGCCGACGTTTCATGGTGGTATCTGATCACGCCCCTCTGCAGTGGATGGCCAAGAACAAGGAATCAAACAGTAGAGTAACCAGATGGTTTTTGAGCTTGCAACCGTTTAACTTTTCGGTTGTCCACAGGGCTGGCAAGCACCACGGAAATGCGGACGCCCTCTCCCGGCGCTGATGCCTTCTTCACTGCCTTTACCCGACGAGGACGTCGGTCCCGAGGAGGGGGATGTGTGATGTCACGAGAGGCTGTGTCCTGGAGGGACGTTACATCCCCCTGAGGTGGCTGCAAACCCAGACAGCTATGGCTCCATCTGCTGGTATGGTCGGGAACTCCAACCCTCTGTGGCCAATCTTCCCACGCAGCTGAAACCAATCAGGGGCTGATGGGCTGGGGTTGTTTTGGAAGGGAAGAGACACGGTCTGGAGGGTGGGTTGGAGGAAGAAGAGAATTGTGTTATAATTTTGTTTGTTGCCGAAGACCTTTAATAAAAATCCTTGTTTTGGTTGAACCTGGACTCCTTGCACTACTTGGGCAACCCCGCTGGAAGCGGTAGCCTCTCGTGGCATCACAATATCCACATACTTTTCCTTCCTCATGATGCCATCTATTTTCTGAAGTGCACCAGTCCCTCCTGCAGCAAAGCACCCCCACAGCATGATGCTGCCACCCCCGTGCTTCACGGTTGGGATGGTGTTCTTCGGCTTGCAAGTGCCCCCATTTTCCTACAAACATAACAATGGTCATTATGGCCAAACAGTTCTATTTTTGTTTCATCAGACCTGAGGACATTTCGCCAAAAAGTATGATCTTTGTCCCCATGTGCAGTTGCAAACCGTAGTCTGGCTTTTTAATGGCGGTTTTGGAGCAGTGGCTTCTTCCTTGCTGAGCGGCCTTTCAGGTTATGTCGATATAGGACTCGTTTTACTGTGGATATAGATACTTTTGTACCTGTTTCCTCCAGCATCTTCACAAGGTCCTTTGCTGTTGTTCTGGGATTGATTTGCACTTTTCGCACCAAAGTACATTAATCTCTAGGAGACAGAACGCGTCTTCTTCCTGAGCGGTATGACGGCTGCGTGGTCCCATGGTGTTTATACTTTTTACAGATGAACGTGGTACCTTCAGGCGTTTGCAAATTGCTCTCATGGATGAACCAGACTTGTGGAGGTCTACCATTTCTTTTCATTTTCCCATGATGTCAAGCAAAGAGGCATTGAGTTTGAAGGTAGGCCTTGAAATACATCCACAGGTACACCTCCAATGTACTCAAATGATGTCAATTAACCAACATACATCCATAATGAACTTTTGTAGTATGAAAACGTTCCAACAACAGCTAAATCTTTGGATATTGCTAAGCATGTATCCAGATCTTTAAATTATGCTCTTTTCTCACAGCCCTGCCCAAAGCTACACTGACCATAAATCCAAACCCTGTGTACACCGGAGAGACAGTAACTCTGACGTGTTCAGTGGGGTTTGACAATGCCTGGAGCTATAAATGGTACAAAGACAAAATTAAGAAAGTAGTGCCCCAGTCTGACAGACTTTTACAGTTTTATTTATATATTATGTTACACAGCTGGCGCTGTGATCCTGGAGAGCCCTGCCTATCCCATGACTGAGGGAGACTCTGTGACTCTGCGCTGTACAAATAGAAATCAGGAAACAAACCCAAACCCCAAGGTTGATTTCTACAAAGATGGAGTACTCATCAGGAATGAGACCACAGGAGAGATGACCATTCCTGCAGTATCCAAGTCAGATGAAGGCTTCTATAAGTGTAAATCTACTGAAGGAGAATCACCAGAGAGCTGGGTGACAATGAGAGGTGAGAAAATAATTATGATCACCTTACATTTGTATAATATCTGTGGTCATCAGTGATTTATATTGTTAAAAAGCATACTGTAGGTTTGGAGTTGCAAGCTCAGGCTGGTCATCTGATCTCAAGTTATTTGTCAAATATATAATGTCTCTACAGAAATGTTTCACTTTGTCCACTACATTAGAGTCTGATGGTGATTTGCTGTTCTCTCTCCAGGCATAACTCCTGGACCCTCTACATCAGTCCTAGTAGTAGTTGTTGTGGGCCTGGTTGTTGCTGGTGTTCTACTGGCCATTCTCCTGGTACTGCTGTGTCGATATAAAAACGCCAAAGGTGAGACTTTTATCAATTCTCATTTAACTTGTTAAAGAGAAAAATGTCTAATTACAAAAGTTCAAAACAGTAATGTCCTGATATAATAATATGCATTTTTCATTACAGGTTCCTGTTGTAACATGATATTCTCGTGAGTACATCTGTCTTTCAACTACGTTCCTTTTCATACAGTAAAATATCATCTGTGTGTTTCATGAGTATCTCTCTCCATGTAGGCCCCCCCCAGCCACATAGCACCAACCTGGACCCCCAACAGGACCAAGGATCTACCCAGAGCCGGGCTCCTGATGCTGGGTATACACGTCTGCAGCATGGTCAGTCTCTCAGCCCAGATCACTATCACTCTCCTCTCTCTGTAACTTCATCCACTGACTTTTCACCATCCACTTTGTGTTAAACATGTTAATGTACTCTGTCCCTAGGCAATCTGAGGGATAACTAACCAATTAATCTTTCTCTCTCTTCTTTGACCAACAGGTGGCGCTAACATCTACGATACAATCACTCCCTCAGACAATAATGACAATGGTACTGTTAATGTATGTTAAGTTTAGCATTAATACAGTATAGCGTTGTTGTTGCAGTTGTTCTTCATATGTTTAATATGACTAGCATACTAAGACTAAGTAGAGATATTAGTGTATTACCTGTATGTTTCAGATGCTGCTGCTGCTACTGCTGGACCAAGTGACGTGATGTACGCCCACATTCAACTCAAAAAGTTGAAAAAGAAAAGTAATTCTTAACTGTCACATAAATTAATACAAAATGTAGCAGTGTTTTTTACTCATCAAATTTGATACAAACTTACAAATTCTCTCCTCCTCCTCCTCCTCTTCCTCCTCCTCCTCCTCCTCCTTAGAAATGCCAGCTGATCCAAAAGAAAATCCAGTCTATTCTGAGGTCAAGACAGGGAAGGCCACAGGTAAGACCCATTCTACAGGTCGGCAGTCAGTGAAATCTAAATGTACAATTTTGGAATGTCAATGAAGATGCAGAATATGGAATAAGCTAATTCCATCATTTGTTGACTGGATATTTCCATTTTCAGCAGGAACTGGACCTGTTGATGTGACCTATGATGAGGTTGACCTTAAACAGAAGGCCAAAGCCAAGAAGAAGAAAGGTAAGAATATAAATCTCTCCTTCCATATTCCCCCTATCATAACCTCACACCTCTTTGACCCCTTATTGACTAGCTGTATATTATTATGTATATAACTGTTCTATTATTCTGATGTTTATCCTCACCCCTTAAAGAAACAGAAACCCCACCTGAGGCAGATTCGGTCTATTCTTAAGTGAAGCCAGTCACAGCCCCAGGTAAGACTAATAGCCATATGCTATTGATACTTAATATGATACTAATATGGAACTATTTCTCTGAAGTATAATGTATGTATTTAAAGTATGTATTTTTGTTTGATTCTTAAGAGTTTGTTTGACTGCATGTCCTCAACAACTTTGTGTGGTGATATGTTGCAGGACCTTGAGGGGGGCAGGGATGGACGGATGGAAGGATGGAGTGATGGAGGGATGGATGGGTGGAAGGATGGAGGGATGGAGGGATGGAGGGATGGAAGGATGGAAGGATGGAAGGATGGAGTGATGGAGGGATGGAGGGACACACCATCAGAGGAGGAGCGGAAGGATATGCGGGAACATGGATTATGCACGCTCAACGCACGCAAGCAAACAGACACACACACACAATAACACCTTGTACTTTAAGGATTTTTTTTCGTATTTTATTTACCAACAGATACAGTGGGGAGAACAAGTATTTGATACACTGCCGATTTTGCAGGTTTTCCTACTTACAAAGCATGTAGAGGTCTGTAATTTTTATCATAGGTACACTTCAACTGTGAGAAACAGAATCTAATACAAAAATCCAGAAAATCACATTGTATGATTTTTAAGTAATACATTTGCATTTTATTGCATGACATAAGTATTTGATCACCTACCAACCAGTAAGAATTCCGGCTCTCACAGACCTGTTAGTTTTCTTTAAGAAGCCCTCCTGTTCTCCACTCACTACCTGTATTAACTGCACCTGTTTGAACTTGTTACCTGTATAAAAAACACCTGTCAACACACTCAATCAAACAGACTCCAACCTCTCCACAATGGCCAAGACCAGAGAGCTGTGTAAGGACATCAGGGATACAATTGTAGACCTGCACAAGGCTGGGATGGGCTACAGGACAATAGGCAAGCAGCTTGGTGAGAAGGCAACAACTGTTGGCGCAATTATTAGAAAATGGAAGAAGTTCAAGATGACGGTCAATCACCCTCGGTGTGGGGCGCCATGCAAGATCTCACCTCTTGGGGCATCAATGATCATGAGGTAGGTGAGGGATCAGCCCAGAACTACACGGCAGGACCTGGTCAATGACCTGAAGAGAGCTTGGACCACAGTCTCAAAGAAAACCATTAGTAACACACTATGCCGTCATGGATTAAAATCCTGCAGCGCACGCAAGGTCCCCCTGCTCAAGCCAGCGCATGTCCAGGCCCGTCTGAAGTTTGCCAATGACCATCTGGATGATCCAGAGGAGGAATGGGAGAAGGTCATGTGGTCTGATGGGACAAAAATACAGCTTTTTGGTCTAAACGCCACTCGCCGTGTTTGGAGGAAGAAGAAGGATGAGTACAACCCCAAGAACACCATCCCAACCGTGAAGCATGGAGGTTGAAACATCAGTCTTTGGGGATGCTTTTCTGCAAAGGGGACAGGATGACTGCACCGTATTGAGGGGAGGATGGATGGGGCCATGTATCGCGAGATCTTGGCCAACAACCTCCTTTCCTCAGTAAGATTATTGAAGATGGGTCGTGGCTCGGTCTTCCAGCATGACAACGACCCGAAACACACAGCCAGGGCAACTAAGGAGTGGCTCCGTAAGAAGCATCTCAAGGTCCTGGAGTGGCCTAGCCAGAAAATCTTTGGAGGGAGCTGAAAGTCCGTATTGCCCAGCGACAGCCCCGAAACCTGAAGGATCTGGAGAAGGTCTGTATGGAGGAGTGGGCCAAAATTCCTGCTGCAGTGTGTGCAAACCTGGTCAAGACCTACAGGAAACGTATGATCTCTGTAATTGCAAACAAAGGTTTCTTTACCAAATATTAAGTTCTGCTTTTCTGATGTATCAAATACTTATGTCATGCAATAAAATGCAAATTAATTACTTAAAAATCATACAATGTGATTTTCTGGATTTTTGTTTTAGATTCCGTCTCTCACAGTTGAAGTGTACTTATGATAAAAAATTACAGACCTCTACATGCTTTGTAAGTAGGAAAACCTGCAAAATCGGCAGTGTATCAAATACTTGTTCTCCCCACTGTATATTTCTCTTAAGCATGGTTTAATTGTGTATTACTGTTTTATAAAAAATATAAGGTGTAGTGAGAACGGATCTTATCTGCAGCTACAGGAATTATCTGCCTTGTGTTGTGTATTGAGTATTATTTTTTTGTTGTAAATGTGTTAAAATGTATCACAGTGGGGGGGGGAGTATTTAGTCAGCCACCAATTGTGCAAGTTCTCCCACTTAAAAAGATGAGAGAGGCCTGTAATTTTCATCATAGGTACACGTCAACTATGACAGACAAAATGAAAGAAAAAAATCCAGAAAATCACATTGTAGGATTTTTTATGAATTTATCTGCAAATTATGGTGGAAAATAAGTATTTGGTCAATAACAAAAATGTCTCAATACTTTGTTATATACCCTTTGTTGGCAATGACACAGGTCAAACGTTTTCTGTAAGTCTTCACAAGGTTTTGGGGCTGTCGCTGGGCAACACAGACTTTCAACTCCCTCCAAAGATTTTCTATGCGGTTGAGATCTGGAGACTGGCTAGGCCACTCCAGGACCTTGAAATGCTTCTTACGAAGCCACTCCTTCGTTGCCCGGGCGGTGTGTTTGGGATCATTGTCATGCTGAAAGACCCAGCCACGTTTCATCTTCAATGCCCTTGCTGATGGAAGGAGGTTTTCACTCAAAATCTCACGATACATGGCCCCATTCATTCTTTCCTTTACACGGATCAGTCGTCCTGGTCCCTTTGCAGAAAAACAGCCCCAAAGCATGATGTTTCCACCCCCATGCTTCACATTAGGTATGGTGTTCTTTGGATGCAACTCAGCACTCTTTGTCCTCCAAACACGACGAGTTGAGTTTTTACCAAAAAGTTGTATTTTGGTTTTATAGGATTATTTTATGTATCATTATCAATCAATTTTATCAATCAATTTTATTTTATATAGCCCTTCTTACATCAGCTAATATCTCGAAGTGCTGTACAGAAACCCAGCCTAAAACCCCAAACAGCTAGTAATGCAGGTGTAAAAGCACGTGTAAAAGCACGGTGGCTAGGAAAAACTCCCTAGAAAGGCGAAAACCTAGGAAGAAACCTAGAGAGGAACCAGGCTATGAGGGGTGGCCAGTCCTCTTCTGGCTGTGCCGGGTGAAGATTATAACAGAACCATGCCAAGATGTTCAAAAATGTTCATAAGTGACAAGCATGGTCAAATAATAATCAGGAATAAATCTCAGTTGGCTTTTCATAGCCGATCATTAAGAGTTGAAAACAGTAGGTCTGGGACAGGTAGGGGGTTCCATAACCGCAGGCAGAACAGTTGAAACTGGAATAGCAGCAAGGCCAGGCGGACTGGGGACAGCAAGGAGTCACCACGGCCGGTAGTCCCGACGTATGGTCCTAGGGCTCAGGTCTCTCAGTTGGCTTTTCATAGCCGATCATTAAGAGTTGAAAACAGCAGGTCTGGGACAGGTAGGGGTTTCGTAACCGCAGGCAGAACAGTTGAAACTGGAATAGCAGCAAGGCCAGGCGGACTGGGGACAGCAAGGTGTCATCATGCCCGGTAGTCCTGACGTATGGTCCTAGGGCTCAGGTTCTCAGAGAGAAAGAGAGAACGAGAGAATTAGAGAGAGCATACTTAAATTCACACAGGACACTAGATAAGACAGGAGAAGTACTCCAGGTATAACCAACTAACCCCAGCCCCCCGACACATAAACTACTGCAGCATAAATACTGGAGGTTGAGACAGGAGCGGTCCGGAGACACTGTGGCCCCATCCGAAGAAACCCCCGGACAGGGCCAAACAGGAAGGATATAACCCCACCCACTCTGCCAAAGCACAGCCCCCGCACCACTAGAGGGATATCCTCAACCACCAACTTACAATCCTGAGACAAGGCCGAGTATAGCCCACAGAGGTCTCCACCACAGCACAAACCAAGGGGGGGGGGGGGCGCCAACCCAGACAGGAAGATCACGTCAGTAACTCAACCCACTCAAGTGACGCACCCCTCCCAGGGACGGCATGAAAGAGCACCAGCAAGCCAGTGACTCAGCCCCTGCAACAGGGTTAGAGGCAGAGAACCCCAGTGGAGAGGGGAACCGGCCCGGCAGAGACAGCAAGGGCTGTTCGTTATTCCAGAGCCTTTCCGTTCACCTTCACACTCCTGGGCCAGACTACACTCAATCATATGACCTACTGAAGAGATAAGTCTTCAGTAAAGACTTAAAGGTTGAGACCGAGTCTGCGTCTCTCACATGGGTAGGCAGACTGTTCCATAAAAATGGAGATCTATAGGAGAAAGCCCTGCCTCCCGCTGTTTGCTTAGAAATTCTAGGGACAATTAGGAGGTCTGCGTCTTGCGACCGTAGCGTACGTATTGGTATGTACGGCAGGACCAACTCGGAAAGATAGGTAGGAGCAAGCCCATGTAACGCTTTATAGGTTAACAGTAAAACCTTGAAATCAGCCCTTGCCTTAACAGGAAGCCAGTGTAGGGAAGCTAGCACTGGAGTAATATGATCAAATTTCTTGGTTCTAGTCAGGATTCTAGCAGCCGTATTTAGCACTAACTGAAGTTTATTTAGTGCTTTATCCGGGTAGCCGGAAAAATAGAGCATTGCAGTAGTCTAACCTAGAAGTAACAAATGCATGGATTAATTTTTCTGCATCATTTTTGGACAGAAAATTTCTAATTTTTGCAATGTTACGTAGATGGAAAAAAGCTGTCCTTGAAACAGTCTTGATATGTTCGTCAAAAGAGAGATCAGGGTCAAGAGTAACGCGAGGTCCTTCACAGTTTTATTTGAGACGACTTTACAACCATCAAGGTGAATTGTCAGATTTAACAGAAGATCTCTTTGTTTCTTGGGACCTAGAACAAGCATCTCTGTTTTGTCCGAGTTTAAAAGTAAAAAGTTTTCAGCCATCCACTTCCTTATGTCTGAAACACAGGCTTCTAGCGAGGGCAATTTTGGGGCTTCACCATGTTTCATTGAAATGTACAGCTGTGTGTCATCCGCATAGCAGTGAAAGTTAACATTATGTTTTCGAATAACATCCCCGAGAGGTAAAATATATAGTGAAAACAATAGTGGTCCTAAAACGGAACCTTGAGGAACACCGAAATGTACAGTTGATTTGTCGGAGGACAGACCATTTACAGAGACAAACTGATATCTTTCCGACAGGTAAGATCTAAACCAGGCCAGAACTTGTCCGTGTAGACCAATTTGGGTTTCCAGTCTCTCCAAAAGAATGTGGTGATCGATGGTGTCAAAGGCAGCACTAAGGTCTAGTAGCACGAGGACAGATGCAGAGCCTCGGTCTGACGCCATTAAAAGGTCATTTACCACCTTCACAAGTGCAGTCTCAGTGCTATGATGGGGTCTAAAACCAGACTGAAGCATTTCGTATACATTGTTTGTCTTCAGAAAGGCAGTGAGTTGCTGCGCAACAGCTTTTCTAAAATTTTTGAGAGGAATGGAAGATTCGATATAGGCCGATAGTTTTTTATATTTTCCGGGTCAAGGTTTGGCTTTTTCAAGAGAGGCTTTATCACTGCCACTTTTAGTGAGTTTGGTACACATCCGGTGGATAGAGAGCTGTTTATTATGTTCAACATAGGAGGGCCAAGCACAGGAAGCAGCTCCTTCCAGCAGTTTAGTAGGAATAGGATCCAGTATGCAGCTTGAAGGTTTAGAGGCCATGATTATTTTCATCATTGTGTCAGGAGATATAGTACTAAAACACTTAAGTGTCTCTCCCGATCCCAGGCCCTCGCAGAGCTGTGCAGATCCAGGACAGCTAAGCCCTGGAGGAATACGCAGATTCAAAGAGGAGTCCGTAATTTGCTTTCTAATGGTCATGATCTTTTCCTCAAAGAAGTTCCTGAATTTATTACTGCTGAAGTGAAAGCCATCCTCTCTTGGGGAATGCTGCTTTTTAGTTAGCTTTGCAACAGTATCAAAAGAAATTTTGGATTATTCTTATTTTCCTCGATTAAGTTGGAAAAGTAGGATGATCGAGCAGCAGTGAGGGCTCTTCGGTACTGCACGGTACTGTCTTTCCAAGCTAGTCGGAAGACTTCCAGTTTGGTGTGGCGCCATTTCCGTTCCAATTTCCTGGAAGCTTGCTTCAAAGCTCGGGTATTTTCTGTATACCAGGGAGCTAGTTTCTTATGACAAATGTTTTTCGTTTTTAGGGGTGCAACTGCATCTAGGGTATTGCGCAAGGTTAAATTGAGTTCCTCAGTTAAGTGGTTAACTGATTTTTGTCCTCTGACGTCCTTGGGTAGGCAGAAGGAGTCTGGAAGGGCATCAAGGAATTTTTGTGTTGTCTGAGAATTTATAGCACGACTTTTGATGCTCCTTGGTTGGGGTCTGAGCAGATTATTTGTTGCGATTGCAAACGTAATAAAATGGTGGTCCGATAGTCCAGGATTTTGTGGAAAAACATTAAGATCTACAACATTTATTCCATGGGACAAAACTAGGTCCAGAGTATGACTGTGGCAGTGAGTAGGTCCAGAGACATGTTGGACAAAACCCACTGAGTCGATGATGGCTCCGAAAGACTTTTGGAGTGGGTCTGTGGACTTCTCCATGTGAATATTAAAATCACCAAAAATTAGAATATGATCTGCTATGACTACAAGGTCTGATAGGAATTCAGGAAACTCAGAGAGGAACGCTGTATATGGCCCAGGAGGCCTGTAAACAGTAGCTATAAAAAGTGATTGAGTAGGCTGCATAGATTTCATGACTAGAAGTTCAAAAGATGAAAACGCCATTTTTTTTTGTAAATTGAAATTTGCTATCGTAAATGTTAGCAACACCTCCGCCTTTGCGGGATGCACGGGAATATGGTCACTAGTGTAACCAGGAGGTGAGGCCTCATTTAACACAGCAAATTCATCAGGCTTAAGCCATGTTTCAGTCAGGCCAATCACATCAAGATTATGATCAGTGATTAGTTCATTGACTATGACTGCCTTTGAAGTGAGGGATCTAACATTAAGTAACCCTATTTTGAGATGTGAGGTATCACGATCTCTTTCAATAATGGCAGGAATGGAGGAGGTCTTTATCCTAATAAGATTGCTAGGGTGAACACCGCCATGTTTAGTTTTGCCCAACCTAGGTCGAGGCACAGACACAGTCTCAATGGGTATGGCTGAGCTGACTACACTGACTATGCTATTGGCAGACTCCACTAAGCTGGCAGGTTGGCTAACAGCCTGCTGCCTGGCCTGCACCCTATTTCACTGTGGGGCTAGAGGAGTTAGAGCCCTATCTATGTTGGTAGATAAGAGGAGAGCACCCCTCCAGCTAGGATGGAGTCCGTCACTCCTCAGCAGGTCAGGCTTGGTCCTGTTTGTGGGTGAGTCCCAGAAAGAGGGCCAATTATCCACAAATGTTATCTTTTGGGAGGGGCAGAAAACAGTTTTCAACCAGCGATTGAGTGCTGAGACTCTGCTGTAGAGCTCGGTCACTTCCCCTAACTGGGAGGGGGCCAGAGACAATTACTCGATGCCGACACATCTTTCTAGCCGATTTACACGCTGAAGCTATGTTGCACTTGGTGACCTCTGACTGTTTCATCCTAACATCGTTGGTGCCGACGTGGATAACAATATCTCTATACTCTCTACACTCGCCAGTTTTAGCTTTAGCCAGCACCATCTTTAGATTAGCCTTAACGTCGGTAGCCCTGCCCCCTGGTAAACAGTGTATGATCGCTGGGTGATTCGTTTAAGTCTAATACTGCGGGTAATGGAGTCGCCAATGACTAGGGTTTTCAATTTGTCAGAGCTAATGGTGGGAGCCTTCGGCGTCTCAGACCCCGTAACGGGAGGAGTAGAGACAAGAGAAGACTCAGACTCAGACTCCGACTCGCTACATAATGGGGAAAACCGGTTGAAGGTTTCTGTCGGCTGAATGAGCGACACCGGTTGAGCATTCCAACAGTATTTCCCTCCAGAAGCCATGAGAAAGTTGTCCGGCTGCGGGGACTGTGCGGGGGGATTTATACTAACGTTACTGTCTGTACTTACTGGTGGCACAGACGCTGTTTCTTCCTTTCCTACACTGAAATTACCCTTGCCTAACGATTGCGTCTGAAGCTGGGCTTGTAGCACAGCTATTCTCGCCGTAAGGCGATCGTTCTCCTGTATATTATGAGTACAGCGACTGCAAATCGCACATGTAGGGAGATGCCAAAGGTAAAATATAATAAACATGTTTGATATTTTATAATTCAGATACATGCTTAAATAAGGAATATAGACATGAAGTATATGCTGTGTTTTAAATGAATGCATGTGTTATTTCACAGAGGCTCTTAAACAGTGTGCAGTACATTAATGTTTTAAGAAGTGGCCTAAGCCACGCAGCCAATAGAATGATAGAATGAGAGGCTTCATATAGAAAAAAGCATTCATGACATTTTGGAGTGGATAATGTGTAACAGCTGGACGTTGAAAAAGAGGGGTGGTGCAGAGTGCAGAACAAAAAAAAAAGTTTGGAATGTATGCATGTTTTTTTCATATGTGTGTATATAAGAGATCTCTAAGCCAGAGGGAGACAGTTGCTCCATGGAGCAAACTCTGGCTTTGTTATGCAATAAAGTCTAATTCTTGAATTCACAAGCTCCTGTGTCTTGAGAGATATTTTTGAGTTGATTATCTCTTAGTCAAATATTTCTACGACATAATTGGCGAGCTTGTCCAGAAGTTGAAAAATAGGGATCAGAGACGGTGTACATCTGCGGTTGTGAAATGGCTTGGACGAACCATACAAACAAAAGCGGCCGCTTTTAAGAGGTAAGCCAAGTTCTTACTTATATAGTATAACGTTTGTGTGGTTCGATCTGGGGCTCGGCAACATCTGCAGAAAAACCTAGTAGGTCTCTCCAAATATAAGAACCAGAAAATTCGACACTGGGAGCTTTTGAATTTAAAATACATGCTAAATGATAAAAAAGCCTCGAGGGTTGCAATAAGTAGAAAATAGTATAAATAGGTCTGCCTGGGTTGGGGTAGGTCAGTCATTGTGGTTGAGTGGGGTGGGTTATCTGTCTCGTTTGAGTTGATCATTTGGTCAGTATGAATGCATCTGTTTGACTAAACCCGACGGTTTGACCGCGTCTTGTACTTGTCAATGACACTCGGTTGTTCGTCTGAACCGTTTTTTCAAAACATCTGATTCAATTGTTCATCCTGCTACTAATTCTGTTTAATCCATTGAGATTTGATAGATTGTGGTCAGGTTGGATGATTAATCTGTCTCATTCGGGTTGCTGAGTTGGACAGTCTGATTGATCTGTTTGATTCGATTGCTCAACTCGTGCGTTCAATCGTCGGGGTCACTCGGTTGCTCATCTGATGCGTCTGTTCGATTCGGTCGATTCATTTGATTCATTTTGCTGATCGCTCTGTCTGGGTCATTTCGACACGGGCGGCTGTCCAGCGGGTTGAGTGATCAGACAATAACATGTTAAGTCCTTCGAATACCGCTATGAACATGTAGCAAAAGTGTATCGTTTATAGGCTGCTTAGGTAGGCAGAAATCCTGTGTAATGCCGCTCCTTTCTCTGTGTTGAGAAAGTGTAACAGAAAAAATAGGGCAGAATTGACAGGTCGCTTAGGAAAGCGTAGTAGAAGTCCAGGTGTGTTGAGGAAGTGTAATACCTAGGGGGCTAAATAAATATAAATCCTGTGGATAACGCTTTGGAGAGCTAAAATTCCAGAGGACTGAACGGGCAGGTAGGGCATCATCCTGTGTTGTGGTGATGCCAAAATTAGGTAGGGTCGATCAGGTAAAAAGGTTAGGTCATCCGGCATAGGTGACACCATAAATTGGAGTAACACCGGTCATCCTGAGTAGGTGAACGGGTTAAATAGTCACAAGGGCTTAAACATTTTGATAAAGTGTTAAATAAGAGTAGGTCTGCTCATCTTATGTGAGTGAGTGGTTTACTTTGGTGGCTGTGAGTCATTCAACTGTCTGATTCATTTGGGCACAAGTGGCTGCTCATCTATATGAATGAGAATAATAAGAAATCCTGCAGATAACAGCTCATTTTCTGTGTTGAGGAGAGAATCTGTGTTTGAGGTCGTTTGAAATCTCTGTGTTGGGTGGAGAAAGGTTGGCGCACCTTTTCTGGACTGTCACTTAAGTGTGACCTGGTAGGAAGGACGCACCCGATCTCACACCGAGAGTGAAAGAGTGAAAGAGTGAATGTGAAAGTGAGTGTGAAAATCTCTGTGTTGGGTGGAGAAAGGTTGGCACACCTTTTCTGGACTGTCACTTGAGTGTGACCTGGTAGGAAGGACGCACCCGGTCTCACACCGAGAGTGAAAGAGTGAAAGAGTGAGAGTGAAAGTGAGTGTGAAAATCTCTGTGTTGGGTGGAGAAAGGTTGGCGCACCTTTTTCTGGACTGTCACTTAAGTGTGACCTGGTAGGAAGGACGCACCCGGTCTCACACCGAGAGTGGAAGAGTGAAAGAGTGAGAGTGAAAGTGAGTGTGAAAATCTCTGTGTTGGGTGGAGAAAGGTTGGCGCACCTTTTCTGGACTGTCACTTAAGTGTGACCTGGTAGGAAGGACGCACCCGGTCTCACACCGAGAGTGGAAGAGTGAAAGAGTGAGAGTGAAAGTGAGTGTGAAAATCTCTGTGTTGGGTGGAGAAAGGTTGGCGCACCTTTTCTGGACTGTCACTTGAGTGTGACCTGGTAGGAAGGACGCACCCGGTCTCACACCGAGAGTGAAAGAGTGAAAGAGTGAGAGTGAAAGTGAGTGTGAAAATCTCTGTGTTGGGTGGAGAAAGGTTGGCGCACCTTTTCTGGACTGTCACTTGAGTGTGACCTGGTAGGAAGGACGCACCCGGTCTCACACCGAGAGTGAAAGAGTGAAAGAGTGAGAGTGAAAGTGAGTGTGAAAATCTCTGTGTTGGGTGGAGAAAGGTTGGCGCACCTTTTCTGGACTGTCACTTGAGTGTGACCTGGTAGGAAGGACGCACCCGGTCTCACACCGAGAGTGAAAGAGTGAGAGTGCAAGTGAGTGTGAAAATCTCTGTACTAGGAAGGGAAGATTTATGTCTACACAAAAGAAAAGTGGACATCAGGATAAGTCATTTTATTATTACATAAAGAATATAGCTGAGTGATTTAAAGCTAAGAAAAAAACACTAGGAAGGGAAGATTTATGAGTTGTCCACACAAAGGAAAAGTGGACATCAGGATAAATCATTTTATTATTACATAAAGAATATAGCTGAGTGATTTAAAGCTAAGATAAAAACACAAGGAAGAGAAAGATTTATGAGGTGTCCACACAAAAGTGGACATCAGGAAATATTATTATGATATAAGGAGACTGTCAAATGCCCATTAATAATAAATAAGTTCTAACCAAACAATAATCAAAGAAGCACAAATAGTCTAACAATAAAAACAAATACTAATATAAGAATAAATAAATAGGAGGAATACTAAAATAGATTAAAAAGGAAGTTAAAAAATATAGGCCATAAATATGAATAAAACGCGGCGGTAGAAATACTGAGTGCCAGGTATCCCTTAGGCAAGGAAGAAATAGCGAAAACATCTGAAAAATGGGAGAAACGCACCAGGAAAATGGGCACCAAATGGCCAGAAGGAGGAACATTTGATGTCTCGGTGTGTGAGGAAATGGAAACACTGATAAAGAACCATAAAACAAAAGACACAGGAAAGAAGAGAAGCATCAAAAAAGAAAGAGAAAAATAAGTACTCAACATGTTCAAAATGGAAGGAGAAGGATTGCTAAGGAACATGCGAGAAGCCAGAAACATGTTGAGAAAAGATGATGAGAAAACAAACAAAAAGAAAGCAGATTGGTCTGTGGGACCCCCACCATATGTTGGTGGACAATATCCCCAGGTGTCCGGAGTAGTATCAATAAAAGGAGAAATAGAAATGGAAGAAGAAAGACCTTTGTTTACATCCTCCCAAAGGATGGAAAAAAACTCAAAGGAAACAGAAGGAATCAAGCGAAGGGTAGAAATCAAGCCAAATAGATTGGACTGCTGTGGAGAGCTGAGGGAAGCATTGGGAAGAATGAAAATGACGAAGAGAGATGATGGAGAACTCTCAGATGAAGAAATGGCAGAAATTGAAGCAACAAACGAACAAATAGAGAGAGAAATGGACAGGATGAGGCGAATGTTGAGAGAAAAGGAAGAAAAAAAAGTGAGGTAAGACAGCATACAGGTAGAGAGCTAGAGGAGGAGGGAGCAGCAGCTGACATATGGGGTGTCACGAGTTGCTAAGCCAGAACCCAGAAGCAGACCAGGACAAGGTAAGTTGAAACGAAGGTGAGTGTTTATTACAAATTCAAGAGTGATGCTGAATAATCCAGGGAACAGAGCGGGCGGCGTTGATTAGTTGTTGGGGGGTGCAGTGGTTGATCCCATCCTGGGTCGGCAGCCGCCGACCACCAGGCAGAGGTTGGATGAAGGTTCCGGACGGGTGACTGCAGATGGAACAAAACGGGGGTAAGTACGCAACAAACCAACACGGTGCAAAAACAACAAAACTAACGCTAGGCTCTAAGACTGATACTCTGGTAAACCTACTGTTCATGGCTAACGATCCGGCAGGGAATGGATGTTAGGCCAGAGCCTAAGAAGGGTGATGATCAGGACCAGGTGTGCAGATTGCTGATGGGATGCAGGTGCGGAAATCAAGAGAGCTCCCGGAGCGTTCCCGAACCCTCGGGAAACTGGAGATCACGAACAGAAAAACTAGTCACCAGACAGGACCCGACTCAGACTGCCGGGATCGTTACAGTACCCCCTCCGACGAACGCCACCGGGCGGACTCCCGGAGCGCCAGGATGGAGGCGGTAGAAGTCACTGATGAGGTCAGCATCTAGGACCTGTCGCCGCGGAATCCAACTCCTCTCTTCAGGACCATACCCCTCCCAGTCCACGAGATACTGGAAACCCCGGCCCGCCGTCTGGAATCCATGATGCGACGCACCGTGTAGGCAGGACCACCTCCGATCATCCGAGGAGGAGGAGGAGGAGGCGGAGGAGGCAACAGAGGACTGAGGAAAACAGGCTTGAGGCAGGAGACATGAAAGGTGGGATGGACTCTGAGCGTCCTCGGGAGTTTGAGTCGAACTGCCACCGGATTGATCACCTTCTCCACCACAAACGGACCAATGAACTTCGGTAACAACTTCCTAGACTCAGTCCGTAACGGAAGATCCCGTGTGGCCAACCAGACCCTATCTCCGATGGAATAGGTGGGAGCGGGGATCCGGCGACGATTCGCCTGGAGCTGATACCGGTCCGAAACTCTAAGGAGTGCCTTTCTGGCCCGATGCCAGGTCCGGTGGCAACGACGAATATGGCCCTGAACAGAAGGCACTGAGAGCTCCTTCTCCTGAGAAGGGAACAGGGGAGGTTGGTAGCCATACAGGCACTGGAAGGGAGACATCCCAGTGGCAGATGTAGGGAGAGTATTGTGGGCATACTCAACCCAAGGCAACTGAGAGACCCAGGAGGTGGGGTTGGAAGAGACCAGGCAGCGTAGCGTGGATTCCATCTTCTGGTTGGCTCTCTCCGCCTGACCATTGGATTGGGGGTGAAAACCAGATGTGAGACTGACTGTAGCTCCAATGGCCAAACAGAAGGACTTCCAGACAGCAGAGGTAAACTGAGGGCCACGGTCGGAAACGATATCACTGGGCAAACCGTGGACCCTGAAAACCTCCCCTAACCAGGATCTCGGACGTCTCCGAGGCAGAGGGAAGCTTGGCAATTGGCACAAAGTGGGCGAACTTGCTGAATCTGTCCACGATAGTCAGAACGACCGTGTTCCCCTCAGAAGCGGGCAACCCAGTGACGAAGTCCAGGGCCAGATGCGACCATGGTCGCCGGGGAATAGGAAGGGGGTGAAGTAGTCCAGAGCTGGGCCGATTGGTACTCTTATTCTGCGCACACACTGGACAGGCAGCAACAAAACCCCCGAGTATCCTCGGCCATGGCAGGCCACCAAAACGTCTGCGAAGAAACGCCATTGTCCGAGCCACGCCAGGGTGACAAGCCATCTTGCTGGCGTGGGACCATTTGAGGACAGCAGGACGAACCGACTCAGGCACAAACAACTGACCGGGTGGACCGTTACCGGGACCGGGCTGAGTCCGAAGGGCCGCCATCACCTCCTCCTCAATCTTCCACATAACTGCTCCCACGACGCAGTTCCGGGGGAGAATTGTCTCGGTCTTGGACCCACTCTCCTCCGTCTTGGAGAACATCCGGGACAAGGCGTCCGCCTTGCCGTTCTTAGATCCAGGTCGGAACGTCAGGGAAAACTTGAATCGTCCGAAAAACAACGCCCACCTGGCCTGACGGGAGTTGAGACGTTTAGCCGATTGCACGTAAGCAAGATTCTTGTGGTCAGTCCAGACAATAAACGGTTGCTCCGCCCCCTCCAACCAGTGGCGCCACTCCTCCAAGGCAAGTTTCACCGCGAGAAGCTCCCGGTTACCCACATCGTAATTCCTCTCCGCAGGCGAAAGGCGACGAGAGTAGTAGGCGCAGGGATGGAGTTTACTGTCCGTGGAGCATCGCTGCGACAGGATGGCGCCAACTCCCACATCAGACGCGGCCCACTTCAACGACGAACTGACGGGCCGTGTCCGGTTGAGAGAGAATCGGTGCGTTGGTGAATCGCCTCTTCAAATCCAGAAACGCTCGATCCGCCTCCGGATTCCACTTGAAGGTCCTGATACTGGAAGTCAAGGCAGTTAACGGAGCGGCCACACGGCTGTAATCCCGGATGAATCTGCGGTAGAAATTCGCAAACCCCAAAAATCTCTGGAGCTGCAATCTCGTACCGGGCTGGGCCCATTCCAGAACCGCTCTAACCTTCTCCTGGTCCATCCTAATCTCTCCCCTGGAGATGATGTACCCGAGAAAGGATGTCGTGTGGGCGTGAAACTCGCACTTCTCGGCCTTCACGAACAGGCGATTCTCCAACAATCGCTGCAGAACCTGCCGGACATGCTGGACGTGGTCGGAAGGTTCCTTCGAGAAGATCAGAATGTCATCCAGGTAAACAAACACAAAGAGACCGATCATATCTCTCAGGACGTTGCTTCACCATACTCTGGAATACCGCTGGAGCATTGGTCAGTCCAAACGGCATCACCTGATACTCGAAGTGACCCATCGGTGTATTGAAACCCGTCAACCACTCGTCCCCCTCTCTGATCCGGACCATGTGATACGCATTGCGTAGGTCTAGCTTGGTGAACACCGTAGCACCCTGTAAGGAGTCGAAGGCAGAACTCATCAAGGGCAGGGGATACTTGTTCTTGACCGTGATGTCATTCAACCCCCGATAATCAATACACGGTCGAAGAGAGCCATCCTTCTTACCCACAAAGAAGAATCCTGCCCCCCAGGGGTGATGACGAGGGACGAACGAGACCAGCAGCTAGGGACTCCTTGATGTAGGTCTCCAAAGCCTCACGTTCAGGTCGGGAGATACTGTATAACCTTCCCTTGGGGTAGACAGCTCCAGGGAACAGGTTGATGGCACAATCATATGGTCGGTGGGGAGGGAGTGACAGAGCCTTCTGCTTACTGAACACTTCCCCCAAATCGTGATATGTCTCGGGAACCAGGGACAAATCTGGGGGTTTAGCCTCAATCACCTGACTGGGAACCGAATGGGGGCAGGCAGTCTTGAGACAGTTAGCATGACAATCAAGGCTCCAACTCGTTACCTTGCCCGTCACCCAATCGAACGTGGGATTGTGTTCCTTCAGCCAGGGGTATCCAAGGACCAGAGGAACATGGGAAGACGGCAGAATGAAGAATGAAATCATCTCAGAATGATTCCCCGACAACCGCATCTTAACCGGTTCAGTCCTCATCGTGATACGTGCCAGACTACTGCCGTTCAGAGTGGTAGCTTCAATGGCTTCCGGCAATTGCTCCTTGGAAAGCCCCAGCTGTTCCACCAACTCGGCATCTAGAAAGCTTCCATCGGCACCTGAATCGATAAAAGCGTTAATCGCTAAGCTCTGATTCCTGTTCATAAGGGTAGCCGGGAAACGGGGTCTGACAGAGGTATTGAGAGGTCGAAACTGGCTCGCTAAAAGTCCTCCCAACTTTAGCGAGCCGCGCAGTTTGACGACCCGACTGGAACCTGAGAAGCTGATCGGTTGGACGGAACCCATTGCTTCTCCCTCCTTCGCTCTCGGACTCGATTATCCACCCGAATAGACAAGGCTACCAAGCTGTCCAGGTCACTAGGCTCCGGATAGGAGATCAACTCATCCTTGAGCTGCTCCGACAGACCCTGGTAAAAGGCCGCTTGCAGAGCCTCCTCATTCCACCCACTCTCCACAGCCAACGTCTTGAACTCGATCACGAAGTCGGCCACGCTGCGAGTTCCTTGGCGGAAGCGAAAACAGGCGCCTAGCTGCGTCCCTCCCTCGGACGGAATGGTCGAAGAGCTTCCTCATCTCGGCCGTGAACCCCCTGGTATGAAGCCATGCAGGGATCCTGTCGTTCCCAAACGGCTGAAGCCCACTCCAGCGCCGACCACGCAGCAACTCAATCACAAAGGCTATCCTAGCCTTGTCTGTGGCATAAGAGTAGGGCTGTAGATCGAACACTAATCCACACTGCATAAGGAAGGAACGGCATCTTCCCAGCTCCCCCTCATATTTATCCGGCGCCGGAACCTTGGGCTCACGGAAGGACACAGCTTCAGAAGCGGCAGGCGAGATGGGTGAAACCGGTAGTGGATCCTCCACCGGACACTTGCGTTGGTTCTGGACCTCCGTCAGACCGGTAGAAAGGTTCCGAACTGACAACGCGATCTCCTGTAGTACCGTGCTATGATGGCCCAACATCTTCTCCTGCTGGGTAATGGCATGGCGAACAGAGTCCAGGTCCGCTGGGTTCATTACTGGCCGGATCGTTCTGTCACGAGTTGCTAAGCCAGAACCCAGAAGCAGACCAGGACAAGGTAAGTTGAAACGAAGGTGAGTGTTTATTACAAATTCAAGAGTGATGCTGAATAATCCAGGGAACAGAGCGGGCGGCGTTGATTAGTTGTTGGGGGTGCAGTGGTTGATCCCATCCTGGGTCGGCAGCCGCCGACCACCAGGCAGAGGTTGGATGAAGGTTCCGGACGGGTGACTGCAGATGGAACAAAACGGGGTAAGTAATCGCAACAAACCAACACGGTGCAAAAACAACAAAACTAACGCTAGGCTCTAAGACTGATACTCTGGTAAACCTACTGTTCATGGCTAACGATCCGGCAGGGAATGGATGTTAGGCCAGAGCCTAAGAAGGGTGATGATCAGGACCAGGTGTGCAGATTGCTGATGGGATGCAGGTGCGGAAATCAAGAGAGCTCCCCGGAGCGTTCCCGAACCCTCGGGAAACTGGAGATCACGAACAGAAAAACTAGTCACCAGACAGGACCCGACTCAGACTGCCGGGATCGTTACATGGGGAGATTGCAATCAAGGCGTAAGAGAAGAAAGATTGCGCAATAGGAGAACATTGAGAAGGCCTGAAAAATATAAGGGACAATATCCAATTCTGATAAAAGGTACCCAGGCTCACTATGCTCCGTGGGGATCATAGGACCTGGAAGGATTGGTTGCCCGTCTGCCAGATTTGCATGATGGGGCGGGAAAATGGATTAGGATTTTTGAGGAACAGACCATGGGGAAACTGCTGGCTGTGGGGGATCTGAAGGCACTGTTGGCAAGGGTGGTTGGAAAGGCAAAGATGGAGGATATACTGGGGAACAGTGACCTGAGTAGAGAAGTGAGTGACCCACAAGGAGATGCGATTGACTTTGATTCACACCGCCCCGAAGTCTGGCAAGCACTAAGACTGGAATACCCGGCGAGAATTGACCCCAAGTCACTGAAAGGGGGGACACTGGGAGAAACTGAGAATCCAGCTGCCTATCTACATGAACAGATGAACCGATGGAGACTGGAAACGGAACGAGATCCAGAAGGGGACCCACTGATGACAACTCTATTCCGAAACTCCATAATAGAGGCAATGCCCCAATCAGTAAGAAGCAGGCTGGAGGATGTGGTGGGACTAACCTCAAAGACACACAAAGAATTCTGTGACCATGTGATACATGCAGTAGAGAAACACAGAAAGGATGAACAGAGACTTATGGAGCAGGGGAGAGACATTCAGAGGAAACTGACTCAACTCCAATTGGAAGAACTGACAAACAGAGGGAAGAAGAAAATCCAGGCCCCAGTAGCAGCACCTGCGAATGAAACAGGAATGATGGCTGCAGTTACTCCAGGAGGGCCATATCTGCCTCCCGCGCCACAGGCCCAAGTACAACCCACAGTACCAGTAGTGAATGTGTATGCACAACAACCCCGGCAATGGAATAATAACAATAAACAACAAAAATTTCAGCAAAATAATCAAAAAGGAGGAAATCAGGGCCCACAAGGGCAACCTGGAATTTGCTGGGGATGCCAGCAGCAAGGGCATATCAGACAAAACTGCCCCACAAAACCCTGGCAACAACAGGGGAACAAAAACCAAAATAATTGGAAGCAACCTGATGGCTGGCAACAAAATCAGCAACAAATCCAAGGTCCTGTGAATCCATGGGCTGGGCCTGATCAGGGGTACTAGGGGTGCCCAGAGAATCCTACCGGGGAGGGTCAGTTTACAGTACTAACTACACAAGCTGATCAAGAACCTATGCTGCAGGTTCAAATAGAGAACAGAGGCACACCAATGATGGTTGATACTGGAGCCACTTACACTTGTGTAAGTCCAAATTATGCCTCTCACCTCCCCATGTCTGGCAAATATGCAAAAACTATAGGATTCTCGGGACAAACGCAGTTAATTCCAATGACAGCTTCAGTTCGCCTGACAGCGGATGACAAATCCGCAACCCTCCCTATACTTGTATCAGAACACACCCCTGTCAATCTATTGGGAAGAGATGCCCTATGCAAAATGGGTATACAAATTCAATGTTCCTCTGAAGGAGTAGTTATAGAAAGGGCAGGGTTGAACTTACAAATGGTAATGAAACAGGATACAGCAAATGTCTATTGGTTAGGGGATATTGAGACAGAAGTAGATAGAGTAGTAAAGAAATGGAGTAGGTTTATTCAGGCTCAGATACCAGAAGCGGAAAGAGGAAAGTCAGAATTTCACTGCACCATGCAATATGATCCCTATCGTGATGATCTTTTAGAGCAACTGTGGTTGTTAAATACAAATGGGAAATCAGTACCTATAATGTCTCAGTACATAATTATAGGAAATCAAGGAGCAGCAATGGAGGTGACGGACATGGATGGCTCAGACTTTGTGGCAAAATGGTATAATGTTTCTAAAGCTGCCCCACACATTACCTTGCTGGTGAACAAGGGAATGGAGGCTAAGGATTTGGGCACCATGATGATGCGAGCAAAAACAATTCAATGGAACAAAACAGAAAATCCACTGATTTATCACTCGAAAGATAAAGCCTTAATCAAAATACACCATACTACAATAATGACTGGGGACCCCAGGGCAGTGGAAGTTACATCCCAACAGCTAACGCAGCTAGAGGAAGTGACAGAATTGGAGGACAAGCTAAAACAGGAAATGGAGAAAAACATACCTCAGGAGGTATGGTCACAACATGATACAGATGTTGGATTGGTAAAATCGGCAAGTCCTGTGTTTGTCAAAACAAAGCCTCATGTTAAGCCCCCTTGGAGGGCTCAATACCATATGAAACCTGAAGCAGAAGAGGGCATCAGTGGCACAATTGAAGGACTGATAAAAGCAGGAGTACTAATAGAAACAAAGTTGTTGTAATACACCTTTGTTGCCGGTCCTTAAAGCAGATGGGAAAACGTGGAGGCTGGTACATGATTTAAGGGCCATAAATGAAATAGTACAAGATTGGCCTGCTGATGTTCCAAACCCTCATACGCTACTCACCAATGTTCCCCCAGAAGCAAAGTACTTCACAGTGATTGACTTATGTGGAGCATTTTTTTAGTGTGCCCCTGGCAGAAGAATGCAGACACTTGTTTGCATTTACCTACAAAGGTAAACAACTTACGTATACTCGAACTCCACAGGGATTTAAGCATTCTCCTCATTTGTTCAATCGGGTGTTAAGAGTAGACCTAGAAGATCTAATACTTGAAGGAACATTGATCCAGTACGTGGATGACCTGTTGATCTGCGCTACCTCCTTAGAACAATGCCATGCTGATTCTATAAAGGTTTTAAAGCGACTGGCAGAAGGAGGACACAAGGTGTCAAAAAAGAAACTTCAGTATTGCCAATCCCAAGTTGAATATCTAGGAAGAACAATTGCACGTGGAACAAAGGCAATAGCACCAGGACAATTGGAAGGAATCAGCAAGGCACCACTACCTCAAACAGTTGCTCAGATGATGATGTTCTTAGGGATGACTGGATTTAGCTCAGACTGGCTAGAGGAGTATGCAGTTTAAACTGCTCCTCTACGAGAAATCATGAAAGAAGCAGGACAACTAGACCTTAGAGCAAGCCTAGAATGGAACATTGACGCATTGACTGCGTTCGAAACAATAAAGAAGGAAATACAGTCAGCTCCGGCTCTAGCAGCCCCAGATTACACAAAACCATTCTTGTTGTATGTGGCAAATAGATGTGAAAGGTATGCAACAGCGGTACTTATGCAAGAGACATGCAGTGGAAGACGAAAACAACCTATTGCGTATTATAGTTCTAAACTAGATTATGTTGCCCAGGGATATCCACCCTGTTATCAAGGTCTAGCTGCATTACAATATGCATATGACAAAGCGTCCACAATTACTATGGGATACCCGGTAATAATATATACACACCATAAAATAGTGGAACTAATAGAACAAGGGAAGTTTGTCCTTACCAATGCTAGAACTTTGGAATACTTGACTCTATTGACCTATCCAGATGTTTCCATTAAACGATGCAGTACAGTAAACCCAGCTGAAATAATCCCCTTAGAGTTTGAGGGGCAAGCACATGACTGTGTAGCAGATTCATTGACATTTACTCGACTAAGGCCAGACTTAGAGTCAACCCCGTTGTCTGGCCTAGGGGAAGAGTGCATAGAAGAGTATTTTGTTGATGGATTATGTTATAAAGATCATGTGGGAAATCATGCAGGCTATGCAGTAGTGCAAAAACAAGGAGAAAGTTTCAAAGAGGTGATAGCAGAGTACTGTCCACAGCCATGCTCAGCCCAGTTGGCTGAACTAAAAGCACTCACTGCAGCTTGCATCCTAGGGAAACGAAAAACTGTTAATATCTATACTGATTCAGCATATGCACATGGGGTGTGTCATCTATTTGGGGCAGTCTGGAAGCAGCGAGGGTTCAAGAAAAGCGATGGTACACCCATACAACACCACGAGCAGATTGTGGAATTAATGATGGCGTTAATGTATCCCACTAAATTGCCGATAGTGAAATGTCAGGCGCATAGAAAAGGAAAAGGATTTATAACTAAAGGAAACAATGCAGCTGATGAAGCTGCAAGAAAGGCATCTAGATGCACCGTCCCAGTGTTAACAGCACCAATGGTCATTATTGAATCCATGCCACAGCCAGACGATATAATAAGGATGCAGGAAAGAGCAGGACCTTATGAACAGACTATGTGGCACAAAAGAGGGACCACCAAAGATGTGAAGGGATTATGGAGGTCACATGAAGGAGCCATAGTAGCACCCATTGTGTTGCTCAACTTACTGATAACTGATGCGCGCATGGTTTTGACCATTGCGCAAGGGGGGAAATAGTAAGGAAAATTTAAAAACAAGGATACTGGTCTCCATACCTACAGGCAACAATAGATGAGGCATTAGCAAGATGTGAGGTGTGTGCACAAAACAATGTAAGGAAAGGGATAACAACACCTATAGGGCACATACCGGTTCCTGAAGGACCATTTTGACATTTAGTCATGGACTATGTAGAAATGATAAAAAAGGTGAATGGCAAAAGGTACATGCTAGTGATCATAGATAGATTCAGTAGATGGGTAGAAGCGGTACCCTCAGCAGATCTAGGATCAGGAACAGTAATCAAATTTCTAACTAGAGAAGTAATACCCAGATTCGGAATACCAACAGAAATCAGTTCAGACAATGGATCAGCGTTTATTCAGAAAACAGTGAAGCAAGAATTACAGCAGCTAAGGATTAAGCAAAGATTAGGGTGTGTGGGCACGCGTAGACAAGATGGCGTATTGAATAGAAATCGGTACAAAACACCTCAAGATAAAAACATAATATTCAAAATCAGTAAGTTAGACTAAATATTAGCATTTCATATATTCGCAGTTAATATAATTCAATCTGGATAATAACAGAAATAAGATCATAAGGCTAGAGAAATATATCGACAAATATTACTACAACAAGCAACACCCAAACATGACTGAAGACAAGCGTGAGAGCCGATCCCCAAAAGGAAACGCGACTCATCGACTGATACAGATGATATATGCTTTTCACCACTGGGTATGGTAAGTGTGGAAAGCGACCTGTTGAAGTCGATAAATGACAAATTGGGCATATTAGAATTGGTCAGTAAAGACGTAAAAGAGTTGAAAGCGAGTCTTCAAATGAGTGACGAAAAAGCTTTGGTAATGGAGAAAGAAACCAAAGAAATAAGTGACAGTCTCTAAAATGGAAACGGACGTTAGGGAATTAAAAAAGGAGAACAATCTTCTGAGAGAAGCCTTACTAGACATCCAAACTAGATCGATGAGGGAAAATCTAGTACTTACGGGTATTCAGGAAAAGGAGGGAGAAATAACAGAGAATATTATGAAGGACTTCCTGCATACAGCGCTACAAATCCCACTCGAGGCTGTCGATAAAATCCAACTCGAACGTGTACATCGTTTCGGAAAAAGAGGACAGAAATATGAGCGCCCAATCGTTGCCAAATTTGCTTTTTTAAGGACAAAGCTATGGTGAAAAGCCTGGGAAAAAGACTTGCTGGCACGAAAATAGGCATGAATGATCAGTTCCCGAAGGAGATTGTAGAAAGGCGCAAAGTTCTGTATCCAATCTTCAAGGAAAACAGATTAAAAGGGAAATGTGTTGCACTAGTGGTGGATAAATTATATATTGACAACCAAATGTTCAGAGACACAAAGACTACTCCATGGCTATTCTAAAAGTTGTAATAGAGGAGTCAAATATTGGAGCACCTGATACTAGCAATGATAGGGATTGTAATATTAAATAACATTTATAGTAAGTATAGTATTTTATAAATGGATAAAACGATATAACAAGCAGAATAATACATATTTAAATACAAATAATTAGAACATGGCTTTTTTGGCGGGAGGTTGTTGTTTTGGCGGATGGTTGTTGTGGTTGGTCCTGTGTTCTCTCTGGCGTCCTTTCCCCCTTGCGGCAGATGTGGATGCGGGTGTGTTTGCACGCTCGGCCCATTTCTTCCGCAGTCAACCATGTGGTGTGCATTTTTGTGTTTGAAAAGGTGCGGCGTTAAGTGAGTGAGAGGGGAAATGGTTGCATATCCCAGAGCCGACCGGGGGTCTATGAACAGGAGTAGTGAGAGAGAGAGCTTTCAATTTTGTGTAGATGAGGGATATACATTTTTAAATATAGTATACATCTAATCTAATTATTCATTGTCCTATCATGATGGAAAGATCCCTAACCCTATAACCTGGACACCCACCTGAGCGACCCATACACCAAAGAGAAGTTCCCATCTATTTTATGGACCTGCTGTGAATATGCAGCCTAAACAGAGAAATAAATGCGGTCAGAGACCTACTTGAGCAGCACCGCCCCTCAAGATTCTGAGCCTGCCTGGCAGGGTTGGTCCTACAAAGCCAGAGCCCCCTGATGGGAGAGCATAATATACAAGGAAATTCTCAAAGCTGCTAATGAGAACCTTGACGACCTTTTACCTAGCCGGTGGGGATTCCAGTGGGGTACGCCCACCCAGGTAGTGGCAGTGCTGGCAACACTGGCTGCAGTAACCCATGGGGAGGGGGGTCACACTCGGACAATCAGAGAGGGGGTTTATCATTGTGGCCCAGGTGGCACAAAATAATCAAAGGTCTGACCGCATGGAGATGCTTGGGAAAATGGTTACAACAGGGGATCAGAGTGTTTGTGTCTCAGGTGAAGAGGGTGGATCTGATCTCCATCACCTAGGACTTGACATAGATTAAGTAGATTAATCAAATCTCACATTGTTATCAATTTCTGCTCAATCTGCATGCTTTCTCAATCAGCTTTAACTGTATGTGCACTCGTAGATCAAGTTATTTCTCGAGTTGGGCTCTGGGATATAACAGCCGTTGAGTATCGGATTTTATGGTGGATTGTGGAGGAGGGGGGTTGAGTGTGTTGGAGTATGTGAGTATGTGCGTGTGTGCTTGTCTGGCATCTGTTGTGGGGGGGGTGGGGATGTTGGGAGGGGGGGAATGGGATGGACCGCAGGAATTATTTGCTAGGATAATAATTGCTTGTCAATGAATTAAATGTAATACAATGGCAATCCTGGTTATATGTTAGAATCCTATGCGTGAACTGCCGACATTATTACGCATATTAATTGATAATGATGGAAAATAGGATATGCATAATAAAAAATAAAAAAATAGTTATATAGATATATATATATAGAGGTGAAAGCATTGGAAATGCTTTTGGCGGTTAACCTGCTTCTGTTTTGTGGGTGGCACTGTGTGCTGTTTTCGATGGATGGGTCCTGGCCTCTCGGGGCCTTAGGGATACGGAGGGACGTGGGTGGGATGCTGATCACTGGGATGACGGCTCAACTTGGGATGGGGAGGGGCTTTAGCGGGGGAATTAGTGGAGAACAATTGAAGGGTTACTCCGTAGCAATGCAAATATCACGGACAGCTATATGGACACTCAATCATTACGCTATTTTTTATTGGTAAATTTACAAACATATATAATAAAAAATAGACTTGAAACTTGTATCTCATTATGGTGTATGGTGAAATAAGTATAGCCAGTTATAATTGTAATGGCTTAGCTGATAATAACAAAAGAAGAACAATATTTACATGGCTCAAAGAGAAGGAATATAATATCTATTGTATACAGGAAACTCATTCAACAATTCGAGATGAAGTAGTGTGGAAAAAAGAATGGGGGGGGGAAATATACTTCTCCCATGGGCAAAGAAATTCAAAAGGGGTGATGATATTAATTAATAGTAATTTCGATCCGAATGTGCAAATTGTCCAAATAGATACGCAAGGTAGATGGATTATTTTAAATATGGTATTGGACCATAAACAGATATGGCTCATTAACCTTTACGGACCAAATGATGATGATCCACAATTCTTTGACAATATATATAATAAATTATCAAGCCTGCAAGCAACTCAAGACAATATTATTATGGTGGGGGATTATAATACTGTTTTAAATAGCTCAATGGACCGAAAAGGAAATCACACCACAAACAATCACCCACATGCTCTTAAGGAAATTGTGAATGTCATGGATACATTAGAACTAGTAGATATATGGAGGCTTAAATATGCTGATCTAGTGAGATATACATGGCGGAGACTGAATCAAGCTAGTCGTCTTGACTTCTTTCTTATCTCATTCTCGTTGGCACCAAAAGTAAAAAAAAGTGTTGATAGGGGACAGAATGCGGTCGGACCATCATATAATAGGCATATACATTACTCTGACTGAATTTCCACGTGGGCGAGGATATTGGAAATTTAATCAAAGCCTATTAGATGATAATTTATTTATAATTAGAACAAAGGAATTTATAACTGACTTTTTCCAACATAACATAGGTACAGCGAATCCCCTTATTGTATGGGACACCTTTAAATGTGCCTTTAGAGGCCATGCAATTCAGTACTCATCTCGAAAACAAAAGCAATTTAGGTCAAAAGAGTTTATACTAAGAAAGGAAATAGAAAGTCTAACAGAACAGATAGATGGCAATAAAAACTGTAACATAGAGGCTCAGAATAAATTAGAGGAAAAACAAAAATAAATGGAAAAACTTATTCAAGAAAGATCAAGTGTAATATATTATAAAAATAAAGCAAACTGGATGGAATATGGGGAAAAATGCACAAAATTCTTTTTTAATCTTCAACATAGGAATGCTACCAAAAAGAACTTAATGAAACTGGTTACAATTGACGGAGTCACCCATAATTCACCTAATTATATTTTGAAGGAAGAAACAAAGTAGTTTAAGCATATGTTTTCTTTTCAGTCGCCTCCATCTCCTCTAACTGAAGCTAATTGTAGAGATTTTTTTCTATTGATAATGTCAAATTAACAGCCACACAGAAAGACTCATGTGAAGGTGAAATTACAGAGGAGGAACTTCTGGATGCAATTAAAGACTTTAAGTCCGGGAAAACTCCAGGGTTGGATGGCATACCAATCGAGGTATACCAAACCTTTTTTGATATACTAAGAGGACCGTTATTAGCATGTTTTAACCACTCCTATGTAAATGGTAGATTATCTGACACTCAAGAAGAAGGTCTGATCTCATTATTACTGAAACAGGATACAAGTGGAAAATATAAAGATCCAGTCCATTTACAAAATTGGAGGCCCCTTACACTTCAGTGTTGTGATGCAAAAATCCTAGCAAAATGTATAGCGCATAGAATTAAAAAGGTATTGTCGGATATTATTCATTCTAATCAGACAGGTTTTTTACATGGAAGATACATTGGAGATAATATAAGGCAAGTATTGGAAACAATAGAACACTATGGAAAATATGGGAAACCAGGCCTGCTATTCATAGCAGACTTCGAAAAGGCATTTGATATAGTTCGACTGGAATTTATATATAAATGCCTGGAGCATTTCAATTTTGGAGAATCTCTTATAAAATGGGTCAAAATCATGTATAGTAACCCTAGGTGTAAAATAGTAAATAATGGCTATTTCTCCTAAAGTTTTAAACTGTCAAGAGGAGTGAAACAAGGTTGTCCACTATCGGCATATCTATTTATTGTGGCCATCGAGATGTTAGCTATTAAAATCAGATCCAATAATAATATCAGAGGATTAGAAATACAGGGCTTAAAAACAAAGGTGTCATTGTACGCAGATGATTCATGTTTTCTTTTAGATCCACAACTAGAATCCCTCCACAGCCTCATAGAGGATCTAGATACATTTTCTAACCTCTCTGGATTAAAACCAAATTATGACAAATGTACTATATTACGTATTGGATCACTAAAAATACAATTTTTACATTACCATGTAGTTTACCAATAAAATGGTCTGATGGTGATGTGGATATACTCGGAATACATATCCCAAAGGAAATAAATGATCTCACTTCAATAAATTTTAATAGAAAGTTAGCAAAAATAGATAAGATCTTACTACCATGGAAAGGAAAATACCTGTCAATTTGTGGAAAAATCACCCTGATTAACTCTTTAGTATTATCCCAGTTTACCTATTTGCTTATGGTCTTGCCTACGCCTAGCAAACAGTTTTTAAATGATATGAGAAAAAAATATTCCATTTTATTTGGAACGGCAAGCCAGACAAAATTAAAAGAGCATATTTATATAATGAATATGAATTCGGAGGACAGAAATTATTAAATATTAAAGCATTAGACCTATCACTAAAATCTTCAGTCATCCAAAAGTTATACTTAAATCCGAACTGGTTCTCAAGCAAATTAGTAAGATTGTCTCACCCACTGTTCAAGAAAGGCCTTTTTTCCCTTTATTCAGATTACAACCTCTCACTTTCAGTTATTTGAAAAGGAAATAATCTCCCAAATGTCACTATTTCTAAAACAAGCCATAGAAAGTTGGTTGCAATTTCAATTTAATCCTCCAGAAACGACAGAACAAATAATGCAACAAATATTGTGGTTAAATTCAAATATACTAATTGACAAAAAACCTTTATTTTTTGACAGAATGTTTAAAAAAGGTATAATCTTCGTAAATTATATAATCTGTAGGACTGGTGGAGTTATGTCGCACATGCAGCTAACAAAAACATATGGAAATGTCTGCTCTACCCAAAATTACAACCAAATAATTGCAGCCTTACCGCAAAAGTGGAAGAGGAAAGTTGAAGGGGGAGAAAGTAAGGAACTTGTCTGTCGGCCTTGCATTAAAGAACATAATTGGTTAAGGAAAACTGTGATAAATAAAAAAGTATATCAGTTTCACTTAAGGACCAAAGGATTGACAGCCGTCCCATATAGATTGCAAAATAGTTGGGAAGAGATCTTTGACGTACCGATCCCATGGCATAGTGTTTATGAACTGACATGCAAAACGACACCGGATTCAAAAATTAGAATCTTTCAATTTAAATTATTATATAAAATTCTTGCTACCAATAGAATGTTATTTATATGGGGGATACAATCTTCCCAGCTCTGCAGATTTTGCTGTGAAGAGATAGAATCATTAGATCATTTGTTTTGGTTCTGTCCATTTGTAGCTTGTTTTTGGACACAGGTCCAGGAATGGCTAAAGGATTGCAATATTTACCTGGAACTAACCTTGCAGATAGCATTACTGGGTGATCTGAAAAGTCATAGTCAATCAATCAATAATATAATAATACTTTTAGCAAAAATGTTTATTTTTAATTCACAATCTGTAGAAGCAATGAGAATAGAAAGGTTCAGAACTTTTGTAAAACATCACAGTACGGTTGAAATATATATGGCAAATAGAAATCCTATATGGATGGTGTTAAGAGATAGATGGGAGGTATTGAATAGAGTTAAAGGATGGGACTAATAACAAATAACAACAAATAATAACAAAGATAGCTAATAATGTAAGCATACTGTGTCCATAATAAGTATATAGGTTGTATGTTGGGAGCTTTTGGGAAAGAGCACAGTTAGAAAGATATGGCATTTAGAAGCAAACCGGATGGACATCATGAAAATGATCGGAGAGGTTGAGAGTAGAAGAAGTTCAGGAGCAAAAAAATAAATAAATATATATATATATATATATATATATATATATATATATAGAATTATTGTAAAATTAACTCTGTCCATAAGGTGTAGATAGTAAGTATAGACCGGAAGTAGAGGCCTGGGCGTTGTTGTTCACTAATTTACTCCAAGTAGGGAAAGGATGGTGGGGGTTGAAAAGTAATAAAGGGGAATATATATATAAAAAATAAAAAAAACATGGGGGATTGGAAGTGATGCAGACAATTACATTAATAGAAGATACAATCTATCTGCAATATTAAGCTGATCCATCCCCCCCAAAAAAAAGGACCCTCATTGGAACAATTAGAGATGGAACTTAAAGCATATATAAGACAACTAACTGCTATACATAAAGTGATCTATCTCCAGGAAAAAGGGCGAGAACCGGAACCTGGACCAGAGGAGCCAGGACCGGTGATTCCAGGAGATCAAGTCTACATCCGAGTGTTTCGTAGGAAGTGGAACGAGCCCAGGAGAGAAGGACCATATACAGTGATCCGAGCGACGCCCACAGCAGTACAGGTGGAAGGAAGTACGACGTGGTACCATCTAAACCACTGCACCAGGGTCCCGAAGAGAACCAGTCTGCCATCGGCGAGCCATGGGGAAGAGGAGGATGTCGAGGCACCAGATGGAGTCCAAGAAGAAGAAGCATGCACGAGTCCAAGTGCCAACGTTGAAGGACGACAGGCACTCCCACCTGAAAATCTGGAGAGTCGGGAGGTGGGGCCTGATGATGTGGGGAATACTGCTGATAGGATGCCTGCCATGGCAGATCCCCCAAACACAAGCAGACACCCAGGGAGTGGAGGGACAACAGGAGAAGGAGGAAGAAGCGATCTTTCTACCATTGAAGGAAGAGACTCCTCTGCTGTTGAGGAAAGAGACTTTCCCACAATTGACTTCTCTGCCCTCACATGATCTCCGACAATTTAAGAACTGTGGAATTGCTCTAACGGTAATAGCAGTTAACCTAGGAGAGATGGTGGTGGGTCTGCCTACAACTATACAATATTCTAGAGATAGTCTTACTGAGCCAGGAAGAATTGCTGTTGTAAACAAAGAACAAGTATCGTATACAGGATGGCCTAGATTGGGGAAATGTCAGATTGAAGGATATGTAATGTTTAGAATAAAATGTCTAAAAAATCATTGTGTAGAAGTTGAGCCAAAAGTAAATAGACATGGAAAAATAATGGATATAAAACAAACTAAACATCTCATGATTTCATCAGTGCTTAAGAAATTGGCCCCTAAAGTTAGATTGAAGAATAGAATAAAAAAGCATGTACCATTGGGGATAGCTCAAACTAGTATTTCTATTCCAGCGCAAGTACTGACAGTTGAAGAAACTCAAAGATCCTTTTCAATACGTAGGATAAAACCTCTGCCGGAAAAATCACTTTGTGGGTGGGCTAAACATCAAACAAGAGGAGAAGCAATCTGGGATGAATATGGCTGTCAAATAGAAGTTAACAAAGGAGACACTAGTTGGGAAATTACCTTTAAGGAATTGACTCAAGAAAATAATGCAAAGTACATATTGGAAATAGATAGTGTTAAAGGGTTAGAAGGAAATAGTATAACAACAATGGACATTGATCCTATTTCCAAACACCAATCTAGACAGGAGGAAGAACCTGAAATAGTTAACATAACTATGACCACTACCCAAGGACCACTAAGTACTATAGCAGTTGAACCAACAAAGACAGGATTAGAAAAAATAGGAACAAATGGGTTTTTTCAAAATGTATGGGATTCTTTAACAAACTGGGGAAGTCAGGAAAATAGACAATCTACCTCAGCCCCAACAGTAATACCGAAAGTAATAATAGCATCACAAAAAATAGAAAGGCTATGGGAGGGAGCCATGCAAAATGATTGGTACAAATGGGCACAATATTCAGCTAAAATAATTAATAGAAAAACAAATTGTTTAGTATGTGCTCCTTCTCCATTAAAATAATTGATAGTAATACCAAGTCCACACAGTTACAAGGACTGTGCTAACTTCCAACGAAGTTACTGTCATCTTAAAAGAGGAGAAAGGCCCTACTGTCCTGCAGAATGTTTATCATTTTTGGGAAATCCCTATCATTACAGATTCTATAATCAAACAGGATGGGGAGAGTGGTGTAAAAAAAATAGATATCAGAATAGAGCCCAGAAAAATGGAAGCACCGGAAAAATACCGTATAGACTATAATCTAAATTATGAATGCTACAATAAAACAAATGGGGAGCACGATTTGGGAAAATTTAAGGGAAAGTGTGAGACCACATGGCACCTAAATAATGATACGTCCTGGAATGCAGATACCCCCCACAGAGCAGTTTATCAGGCAGAAGGATCAAGTACTGGGGTAATAGCTACAAATGGAGGGCCGGGTGACCCTGGGGAATGTGAGAAGCAAACACTGGCAATGCCATTGATTTCTCCTTATGAGGATCAATCGGTGGCAGTGGCAGATTTCTTTTGGGTATGTGGAGGACAAAGGATTAGAGCTACTTTGCTTAAAGGATGGAAGGGAGCATGTGCTAGAGTACAAATGCTTCAGGAGGTGGTTATATCAGAGTGGGAGGTAGACCAAACAACAAATAGGGATGCACAGAATAATAATAAAAGGGTAAAAAGATCATATGAACATGACCCCAGTGTATATTTGGATGCAATAGGTCAACCCAGAGGAATTCCAAATGAATATAAGGCAAGAGATGAAATTAAAGCAGGATTTGAATCAATATTTGTCTGGATTACAACCAACAAAAACCTAGAATGATCAATTATATTTATTATAATCAACAAAGGTTTATTAATTATACAGACTCTGCATTATCAGCTTTAGGAGAGCAAGTACAGGCTACCAGTAGAATGGCATGGCAGAATAGGCAGGCTCTAAACTGGCTATTAGCGGAAAAAGGTGGAGTTTGTGTTATGTTTGGAGATGAATGTTGTACTTTTATCCCCAATAATACTGCTCCGGATGGTTCTTTCACTGAAGCAATGACTAAACTCAAGGGACTACGAAAAGAGGTTAAGGATAATGCTGGGTATGATGCTCATGTTTGGGACTGGATGGAATTAACTTTGGGAAAATGGGGTGCAATGTTTACAAAAATGGCAATAATGATAGGAATATCACTTGTAGTAATGGGAGTAGTTTTTGTTGTATACTACCTCTGTTAAAATCACTTTTGATTCAAACCACAGTAAAATAAATGACTGTACAGACAATTGTTACTATTTCAGCCAAATAAATACACCCAGTTTAGGGAGCTCCAGGACAGTATGTTAATAAATATGGGAAATCTTGTAATGTTAAAGGAGGACCAATGGACTGTCCATTTGGGAATCCTGAATGTCTGTATGGAGTTGTCCCTGGGGGTGGATGGGCCTGCCATGGTTACAAAGCCCAACAGGAAAATGTGGAGGTTAATTTAGAGGAAAACCTTGCAGACTTGTATCCAATACCTGACTGGGCTATGGGACCTCATCAGGATGGGTCAAGTATTGAGGAAGATATATTGGTTTAAATATATGCGTGTGAAGTGAAACCAAATATGGCAAGGCTAAGAATAAGTAAATGCACATGCTTACATTCATTTTAAAATTAATCTTTGTATTATTTGGGACATTATTGGAATGTCCCATAGGGGGGATATATAGGATTATTTTATGTATCATTATGGCACATGTAGGGAGATGCCAAAGGTAAAATATAATAAACATGTTTGATATTTTATAATTCAGATACATGCTTAAATAAGGAATATAGACATGAAGTATATGCTGTGTTTTAAATGAATGCATGTGTTATTTCACAGAGGCTCTTAAACAGTGTGCAGTACATTAGTGTTTTAAGAAGGGGCCTAAGCCACGCAGCCAATAGAATGATAGAATGAGAGGCTTCATATAGAAAAAAGCATTCATGACATTTTGGAGTGGATAATGTGTAACAGCTGGACGTTGAAAAAGAGGGGTGGTGCAGAGTGCAGAACTAAAAAAAAAGTTAAGAATGTATGGATGTTTTTTTAATATGTGTGTATATAAGAGATCTCTAAGCCAGAGGGAGACAGTTGCTCCATGGAGCAAACTCTGGCTTTGTTATGCAATAAAGTCTAATTCTTGAATTCACAAGCTCCTGTGTCTTGAGAGATATTTTTGAGTTGATTATCTCTTAGTCAAATATTTCTACGACAGTTTCAACTGACCATATGACATTCTCCCAATCCTCTTCTGGATCATCCAAATGCACTCTAGCAAACTTCAGACGGGCCTGGACATGTACTGGCTTAATCAGGGGGACACGTCTGGCACTGCAGGATTTGAGTCCCTGGCGGCGTAGTGTGTTACTGATGGTAGGCTTTGTTACTTTGGTCCCAGCTCTCTGCAGGTCATTCACTATGTCCCCCCGTGTGGTTCTGGGATTTTTGCTCACCGCTCTTGTGATCATTTTGACCCCACGGGGTAAGATCTTGCGTGGAGCCCCAGATCGAGGGAGATTATCAGTGGTCTTGTATGTCTTCCATTTCCTAATAATTGCTCCCACAGTTGATTTCTTCAAACCAAGCTGCTTACCTATTGCAGATTCAGTCTTCCCAGCCTGGAGCAGGTCTACAATTTTGTTTCTGGTGTCCTTTGACAGCTCTTTGGTCTTGGCCATAGTGGAGTTTGGAGTGTGACTGTTTGAGGTTGTGGACAGGTGTCTTTTATACTGATAACAAGTTCAAACAGGTGCCATTAATACAGGTAACGAGTGGAGGACAGAGGAGCCTCTTAAAGAAGAAGTTACAGGTCTGTGAGAGCCAGAAATCTTGCTTGTTTGTAGGTGACCAAATACTTATTTTCCACCATAATTTGCAAATAAATTCATTAAAAATCCTACAATGTGATTTTCTTGATTTTTTTTCTCAATTTGTCTGTCATTACAGGCCTCTCTCATCTTTTTAAGTGGGAGAACTTGCACAATTGGTGGCTGACTAAATACTTTTTTTCCCCACTGTATATCTGTCATTCAGATGATACAATAACATATTTGTATATGAATTTCCAAAATATTATAGGTATTATTCACATTTACTTCTAATGAGCTGTACTTTTACAATATCTTTGTATTGTGCTTTTTTAATAAACAATTTTTTATCCAGCAGATGGCATGAGTGCTTTCTTACAGTAAATGGATATTGTCATCATCATCAACTTTTCCATATAACCTGCTTTGGTCAAACTTCCTTTCAGCCTAATATAGATCTTAGGCTCTTAAATGTGTGAGTTAAAGTAAAAATGCCCTACCCCATCAGTGGAAGACCCATTTAGATTTTCAGAATGACTTTTTGGGGAAGAGTGTGCCTTCTCAGTTTTATGATGTCATATTCAAACAGACCACCATAGTTCCTGTGCCCAAGAAAGCGAAGGTAACCTTCCTAAATCATTAGTCCTCTCCTGTACTCCTTGTTCACCCACGACTGCGTGGCCAAGCACGACTCCAACACCATCATTAAGTTTGCTGACGACACAACAGTGGTAGGCCTGATCACAGACAACGATGAGACAGCCTATAGGCAGGAGGTCAGAGACCTGGCAGTGTGGTGCCAGGACAACAACCTCTCCCTCAATGTGAGCAAGACAAAGGAGCTCATCGTGGACTGTAGGAAAAGGAGGGCCGAACAGGCCCCCATTAGCATCGACGGGGCTGTAGTGGAGTGGGTCGAGAGTTTCAAGGTCATTGGTGTCCACATCACCAACAAACTATCATGGTCCAAACACACCAAGACAGTCGTGAAGAGGGCACGACAACACCTTTTCCCCCTCAGGAGACTGAAAAGATTTGGCAGGGGTCCCCAGATCCTCAAAAGGTTCTACAGCTGCACCATCGAGAGCATCCTGACCGGTTGCATCACCACCTGGTATGGCAACTGCTTGGCATCTAACCGTAAGGCATTACAGATGGTAGTGCGTACGACCCAGTACATCACTGGGGCCAACCTTCCTGCCATCCAGGACCTATATACTAGGCGGTGTCAAAGGAAGGCCCAAAGAATTTTCAAATACTCCAGTCATCAGAGTAATTGACTGTTCTCTCTGCTACTGCATGGCAAGCGGTACCAGAACGGCACGTCTAGGTCCAAAAGGCTCCTTAACAGCTTCTACCCCCAAGCCATAAGACCGCTGAACAATTAATGAAATGGCCACCTGGACTGTTTACACTGACCCCCCCTTATTATTTTTACACTGCTGCTACTCGCTGTTTATTATTTATGCATGTTCACTTTACCCCTACCTACATGTACAAATTATCTTGACTAACCTGTACCCCCGCACATTGTCTCGGTACCAGTACCCCCTGTATATAGCCTCGTTATTGTTATATAATTTTCTTGTGTTACTTTATTTTTTAACTTTAGTTTATTTAGTAAATATTTTCTTAACTCTATATTTTGAACTGCATTATTGGTTAATGGCTTGTAAGTAAGCATTTCACAGTAAGGTCTACACCTGTTGTATTTGCGCATGTGAAAATGTATGCACTCACTAACTGTAAGTCGCTCTGGATAAGAGCGTCTTCTAAATGACTAAAATGTAAAATGTAATGTGACAAATACAATTTGATTTGATATGATTTGATATCCTGTCTGCAGGAGTTCTGAGGAGCTGGTTAGTACTGGTACTGTGTATCACTTCCTTTTAATATTGAAATGTGGACATGCACGTCTATGATGGCAAAGGGATCTTCCAAGTAAGCAAAGGTCAGACTCATGGGCCAGGGTCTGGTATTTACATGGAAACAATATTGAATATTTATATTACTGTGTTGAATTCCAGGTAGTAACCTACGGATGCATGATTACCAGTTCTCCCATATTGCCTCCTCATCCTAAAGATAGGTCATGCCGAATAATGACATTAGTGGTGTATGACTATTTTCAGTATCCCTGCATGGTCTGGAAGGTCACTGTTCCAGTTAGGGGGTTTCTGTGTCTATGTGTTTATGTCTATGTGGTCAGACAGACAGCCAGCAGCCAGGTCATTGTCACTGCTCCTGAGAAACAGAAACTGGAAATGACATCACCAAAATATGTTACCTGAAACGTAGAAGTGGGGCCTTTGTCAGAAACCTGGGACCCAATATCTTCTGAAACAGTTGGCAGGTGTTTCATATCCTTCAGCCACACTGTCCTATGAGCATGCAGAAGAAGTCATACAAACACTTCTCCAGACATATGAAGCCTAGATGAAAATGCACACACACTGTTATGATATTTTCTCTCTCTTTCACTCTCTCTCTCTAACACCCCATCTCTCTCTCGCTCGCTCTCTCTCCCCCTCTCCCCCTCTCTCTCTCTCTCCCCCTCTCTCTCTCTTTCGTTCTCTCTCGCTCCTCCCCCGAACCCTCCCTCTATCTTTCTCTGCAACATTGAGTGGTCTGCTCATAAAGTGAAAAAGCTACCGGTATCTGTGAAACACCATGACCATTAACCACACAACCAGCAGCAGCTAGGAAACACAGGCTCCAAAACCACCACCACCAGACTGATCAGCACAGTGACAGACCCCAAACACACCCACACCTCATCGTCTAACTCTCAAGCTGAGTGAAGGGTTATTTTCAGAGAGCAACTATAGAATGTGACTTCCTTTTCAACTAACATACAGGGATTATTTTATAGAACAGCAGCCCTCATCAAAAAGAAGTCTCTGCTCTTTCTCTACTCTTTCTTCTCTGTGTGTTTTGGTTAGTCAACTGCTTGCTACCAGTGACAGTGATAGATGAGGACATACAGCCAGAGGAAACAGTCATACAACGCCTTAAAGAGATGTCTGGTGGTCCCTTATCCTGCTTCTCCAAACAGGGAATACTCCTTCTCCTACTCTACAACCTAAAAAGGTTTCTCTTAAAACTCCCTTGCGTATTGATGGATTTTATATGGTTTGGTACACTATTCCATTCCAGAAGTGTTTTAAGGAGAGAGCTTTTTCCAGCCATGCTCCTACAGTGCAGCAGTCTGATATTGGCAACATTAGCTCTGGTGTGATGGCTATGAGAGTCTACTGAAATTAAAATAACCAGACAGGTAACTGGGGGCAAGGTCATGTCTCACTTTAAAAAACATCAACAGTTTGATCTGCACCACCACCAGATCAACTGGAAGCCAGCTCAGTTCCCTGAAATGATTAGGACCTATGTGCGTCCCAATGACTGAGCTTCAGTTTAATTCTCATTAGTTTGTTTTGGGTCGTTTGAAGTTTGTCCTTCAGATTTTTTGATACGCCACTGAACCATGAGAATTCATGACAGAGCTGTTTTTGTGTAAGGGTTTATAATACCTTATTTCAGACTGACATGTATTTATAATGTATTTATAATGTCGCCCATGCAGTATATGATGCATTGGTGGTGAATAATTACACAGTAACCACAGTGTGATTTGTACTTGTGAGCTGAGGAGGGGTTATCAGATCACCCCCACTTCTCTTTTCCTGTCATCTCATCCTGTTCTGCTGAATGTGGGTGTCACGATGTTAGAAATGGTGTGGTGTGGAATCAAGCGCAGAAGCAGATGGACAGTCCAACAAGACTTTACTGTAGAGTGCAAAAATAAATCCAACAAAGCCAGAGGCCAAAAAGACGCACACAGGCGTCAAAACACGAGCGCACACACAGGGCGCAAATCTCTCCTCAACCGAGGAGGTAGCTCAATGGTAAAGGCGTACCGAAACACGGGTAACGCACGAACACCTGACACAAACCAATTACACACAACACTACACTAACAACAAGGAAACTAAATAGGGTGCTTAATGATACATAACACAAGACAGGTGTGGCTAACAGACAAAACTAATCAAACAGGAAACATAGAGCGGTGGCAGCTAGTACTCCGGAGACGACGACCGGCGAAACCTGCCCGAACAAGGAGGAGGAGCTGCCTCGGCCGAAACCGTGACAGTACCCCCCCCCCTTGACGCGCGGCTCCAGCCGCGCGCCGCCTCCGGCCTCGGGGACGCCCAGGAGGACGCGGGGCAGGGCGCGTAGGATGACCACGATGGAATTCGGTCATCAGGGACGGATCCAGAATGTCCCTCCTCGGCACCCAGCACCGCTCCTCCGGACCGTACCCCTCCCACTCCACGAGATATTGGAGACCCCCCATCCGGCGTCTCGAATCCAGGATGGTCCGAACAGTGTACGCCGGAGCCCCCTCAATCTCCAACGGGGGCGGAGGAGTCTCCTCAATCTCGAAGTCCTGGAGTGGACCAGCTACCACCGGCCTGAGGAGAGACACATGGAATGAGGGGTTAATATTCTTGTAATCAATAGGTAGTTCTAACCTGTAGCACACCTCATTCAATCTCCTCAGGACTTTAAAAGGCCCCACAAACCGCCGACCCAGCTTCTGGCAGGGCAGGCGGAGGGGTAGGTTTCTGGTTGAGAGCCAGACTCGATCTCCAGGTGCGTACACTGGCCCCTCACTGCGGTGTATGTCGGCGCTCGTCTTTTGTCGACGTATGGCACGCTGCAGATGGACGTGAGCAGCGTTCCACGTCTCCTCCGAGCGCCGTACCCACTCATCCACAGCGGGGGCCTCGATCTGGCTCTCATGCCACGGTGCCAGAACCGGCTGGTACCCTAATAGACACTGAAAAGGGGTTAGTCTGGTGGAGGAGTGGCGGAGAGAGTTCTGTGCCATCTCGGCCCAGGGCACATATCTCGCCCACTCCTCCGGCCGGCCCTGGCAATATGACCTCAGAAACCTACCCACATCCTGGTTGACTCTTTCTACCTGCCCATTGCTTTCCGGGTGGTAACCCGAGGTAAGGCTCACCGAGACCCCCAAACGTTCCATAAATGCTCTCCAGACTCTGGAGGTAAACTGGGGGCCTCGATCGGACACTATATCCTCGGGTACCCCGTAATGCCGGAAGAAGTGAGTAAATAGAGCCTCAGCGGTCTGTAGGGCAGTAGGAAGACCCGGCATGGGAAGGAGACGACAGGCCTTAGAGAACCGATCCACAACGACCAGGATGGTGGTATTCCCCTGTGAGGAGGGAAGATCGGTAACAAAATCCACCGATAGGTGAGACCAGGGTCGTTGTGGAACGGGCAGGGGCTGTAATTTACCCCTGGGCAAGTGTCTGGGTGCCTTACACTGGGCACACACTGAGCAGGAGGAGACATAAACCCTCACATCCCTGGCTAACGTTGGCCACCAGTACTTCGTACTAAGGCAGTGCACCGTCCGACCAATACCCGGATGTCCAGAGGAGGGAGACGTGTGAGCCCAATAAATCAACCGATCCCGGACCTCGGCGGGACGTACGTCCGACCCACCGGACACTGTGGAGGACTAGGGTCGGTGCATGCACGCCCGCTCGATCTCCGCATCGACCTCCCACACCACCGGTGCCACCAGACAAGACTCCGGTAGTATGGGAATGGACTCCACGCACCTCTCCTCCGCGTCATACCGGCGGGACAGAGCATCTGCCTTCCCGTTCTGGGACCCAGGGATGTAAGTGATCTTAAACACAAACCGGGCGAGAAACATAGTCCATCGAGCCTGGCGAGGATTCAGTCTCCTAGCTGCCCGAATGTATTCCAGGTTACGGTGATCGGTCAGAATGAGGAAAGGGTGCTGAGCCCCCTCAAGCCAATGCCTCCACACCTTTAGGGCCTGTACTACGGCTAACAGCTCCCTGTCCCCTACGTCATAATTCCGCTCCGCCGGACTGAGCTTCTTAGAATAAAAAGCACAGGGGCGGAGCTTAGGTGGTGTACCCGAGCGTTGAGATAGAACGGCCCCGATACCGGCCTCAGACGCGTCCACCTCAACTTGGAAAGGTAAAGTGGGATCCGGGTGCGCCAACACCGGAGCGAGGTAAACAGGTCCTTCAGTCTCCCAAAAGCCCTGTCCGCCTCAGCCGACCACTGCAAGCGCACCGGACCCCCCTTCAGAAGAGACGTGATGGGAGCTGCCACCTGTCCAAAACCCCGGATAAACCTCCGGTAGTAATTCGCAAAACCCAAAAACCGCTGCACCTCTTTAACCGTTGTTGGGGTTTGCCAATTACGCACGGCGGACACTCGGTCCACCTCCATTCTCACCCCTGACGCAGACAACTGGTAACCCAAAAAGGAAACTGACTCCTGAAAGAACAGACATTTCTCAGCCTTGACATACAGGTCATGCTCCAACAGTCTCCTCAATACCCTGCGCACCAGGGCTACATGCTCGGCCCGAGTAGGACTGTACACCAGAATATCATCGATGTACACCACCACTCCCTGCGCCTGCATGTCCCGGAAAATTTCATCTACAAACGATTGGAAGACTGATGGAGCATTCATTAACCCATATGGCATGACGAGATACTCGTAATGGCCGGAGGTAGTACTAAATGCTGTCTTCCACTCCTCGCCCTCCCTAATGCGCACCAAATTATATGCGCTCCTGAGGTCCAATTTTGTGAAGAACCGTGCCCCGTGTAATGACTCCGTCATAGTCCCAATCAGCGGAAGTGGATAACTATATTTAACAGTCACCTGATTGAGACCGCGGTAGTCAATACACGGACGCAGACCTCCATCCTTCTTCTTCACAAAAAAAGAAGCTTGAGGACGCGGGAGAAGTAGAGGGCCGTATGTATCCTTGTCTCAGAGACTCGGCAATGTAAGTCTCCATTGCCCTTTTCTCCTCCTGTGACAAAGGATACACATGGCTCCGCGGGAGCGCGGCTCCTGTCTGGAGGTCTATCGCACAATCCCCCTGTCTATGAGGTGGCAATCGTGCCGCTCGGGTCTTACTAAACACGAGTGCCAAATCCTCATACTCAGGAGGAATGGGCAGTGCTGGCATCTGGTTCGGACTTTCCACCGAGGTCGCCCCTACGGAAACACCCAGACATAACCCCTCACACTGAGCAGACCACCCTTTTAGAGCCTTCTCTCGCCACGAAATAGTAGGATCATGGGTAGTCAACCAGGGAAGCCCCAGTACCACCGGATACGCAGGAGAGTCAATCAGATAGAGTTGAATCGTCTCCTCATGACCCCCCTGCGTCATCATCCTAAGTGGCGCTGTGAGCTCCCCAATCCACCCAGATCCTAATGGACGACTATCTAAAGCATGTACGGGAAAGGTTTATCGACTGGAAGGAGGGGAATCCCTAACTTAACACAGAATTTACGATCTATAAAATTCCCAGCTGCGCCTGAATCGACTAGCGCCTTATGCTGGGAACGAGGTGCAACCTGTGGAAAACAAACAGGTAATGTAAAGTGGACGACAGAAAGCTCTGGGTAAGTAGGGCGCCTACTCACCTGGGAGGACTCCCCCACTGTATGGCCTGCCATCCCCCCTCCTCAGGGGACCCTCCCCAGCACCTAGCCGCGGTGTGCCCTCCGCGGCCACACTTGGTGCAGGAGACTGCCCCCTCGGGTTCCTACCTCTTCTCCCTCTAGCGCCAGCCCCTCCAAGCTCCATCGGACTCGGCTCGGAGGCGCTGGAGGGTGGAATGGGAGACCCCCATCTGGGACGTCCGCGGGTCCTGATTAGGTTGTCCAGACGAATAGCCATGTCCACAAGCTGGTCGAACGTTAATGTAGCGTCCCTACAAGCTAACTCCCTGCGGACGTCCTCCCTAAGGCTACACCTAAAGTGGTCTATGAGGGCCTTCTCATTCCACCCCGCATCAGCCGCTAGAGTCCGGAACTCCAGTGCAAATTCTTGAGAGCTCCTCATCCCCTGTCGAAGGTGGAATAGACGTTCCCCCGCCGCTCTTCCCTCTGGTGGATGGTCAAAGACCGCACGGAAGCGGCGGGAGAACTCCGCATAGGTGACTGTGGCGGAGTCTATTCCCCTCCATTCGGCGTTGGCCCACTCCAACGCCTTGCCGGTGAGACAGGAGATGAGGGCGGAAACGCTCTCGTATCCCGAGGGCGCCGGGTGTATGGTGGCCAGGTAGAGCTCCACTTGCAAAAGGAACCCCTGACACCCGGCAGCGGAGCCGTCGTACGCCCTCGGGAGCGAGAGCCGAATTCCACTGGGTTCCGGTAGATGGTTGGGCTGGTTCTCTGGTGGTGATGGAGCGACAGGTGGGGCTATGGGAACACCGCTGGTCTCCCATCGCCGAAGTGTGTCCATGACGCCCTCCAAAGCGTGCCCGATCCGATTGATGCGATGCTCTTGTCCCAGAAGCCGTTCCTCCACGTTGTCGACGTGTGCTCCTGCTGATTCCATATCGGGTGTGTAATTCTGTCACGATGTTAGAAATGGTGTGGTGTGGAATCAAGCGGAGAAGCAGATGGACAGTCCAACAAGACTTTACTGTAGAGTGCAAAAATAAATCCAACAAAGCCAGAGGCCAAAAAGACGCACACAGGCGTCAAAACACGAGCGCACACACAGGGCGCAAATCTCTCCTCAACCGAGGAGGTAGCTCAATGGTAAAGGCGTACCGAAACACGGGTAACGCACGAACACCTGACACAAACCAATTACACACAACACTACACTAACAACAAGGAAACTAAATAGGGTGCTTAATGAGACATAACACAAGACAGGTGTGGCTAACAGACAAAACTAATCAAACAGGAAACATAGAGCGGTGGCAGCTAGTACTCCGGAGACGACGACCGGCGAAACCTGCCCGAACAAGGAGGAGGAGCTGCCTCGGCCGAAACCGTGATAGTGGGGGAGGAGTGGACTTTAATGAAGTAAAATAGGACCCAAACACTCAGATACGTACAGATAGAAAGTGCAAATATGTAAAGTGCCATTTACAGTATAAATGACACCTGGAAAAGCACTGTATAAATCTAATCCATTATTATCTATTAATTGATTGTGTAACACTTTGCATTGCAGTGTATTATTGTTTAATTATTCATGTAGGCACATTGTAACAAATATTACAACGTAACAATGAGTAATTACAATACTTGCTACACAATACTTACATTAATAAATATACAGTGAAAAGATAATTGTAATATAGTGTGTAACCATTGATTGATGTCAGAATAACGTGTATTTGTGTGTTTCAGGTGTGGGTGTTCCTCTGTTCATCAACAAGACAGTGGGGGACTCCGTGGAGCTGCTGGCAGGCTTAGAGAGGGGACATTTCAAATCATTGCAGTGGAAGTATAGAGGAAAATATATTGTAGAAGTCAACTCAGAAGGTGTATATTCACCTGGATCCCAGTTTGAGGGGAGACTAAAGATGAACAACAAAAACTTTAGTTTAACGGTCAGAGAACTGCCACTGCAAGACTCAGGGGATTTTCTAGTTACAGGCGAAGGGGACGAAGGTCAGATTGGCAGTAAGACCATCACTCTGAAGGTCCACGGTAGGCTGTTATCACCTTTTTGCATCCTATTTTGATATCATTCTAATTTATATCCATGACCACGGCTGATGATCTTTAAACTATAATGAAGATTTGTTGGTTTTATACTGACCTTACTCACCATGCTTTGATACATTTCCATCACATTATCAAGTTTTATCCTCTGTCGTCTTTCTCCTGGTGGTATGGCTATGGTAGGGATCATTTAGAAGACTGATTATGTGTCTCTATCTCTCTCCTGGTTGGTCAGAGCCTATATCCAAAGTGGTGATCCAGACAGACATCACGCTATTAGCCAACCACTCCTGTACGGTGCGGTTGGTGTGCAACGTGTCCTGCTACTCCAACCTTACATACACCTAGGAGAGAGACAATGAGATGTACGGGGACGCCCAGCAGATTCACTTCTCTCTCTCTCCTGCAGAGAGAGACATCAGTGTAACGTGCAACGCCTCCAACCTAGTCAGTTGGAAAACTGCCTTAGCGACAGTAAAGGGTGGTATTGACAAAACCGCCCCTGCAACCTAGATATCATAATAATCCCTTCCATACACTTTTCAGTGTGCTTATATGCTTATGTTGTCAAATATAATATATAATGCTTGTGATTACATTGGAAGTGTATGATATAGAGCCATTTAGTCTTTATCATATTGTATAGTCTAATCATGTGTGTTGTACAATATGTGACAGGGCTGGCATGGTATACCATCTACATCAGAGTATCAGTAGGAGGCGCTGTGGTGCTGATCCTCACTGTAGCTGTGGCAGTGTGCTACTGCAGGGGCCGCAGTAACCCAGATATGTACTGCTTAGGGCCCTTATATACTTAAAGTTAAATTTCAGGTGGATGTAGAAATATTCTTCAGGTGATATTATTGATTTGTATTTGAATATTGAATTTGAATGTCTGTTATTGAATGGAAGACTATGTAGTCTACTTTGATAATTGTCTATACCTTTCTTGATGCTGAAACAGTTTTTTCTTGATTATCTGTCACATGTAGCCGCAGACTCTGTATGACAAGATCGCATTTGGACGCCCAGAGCCCCCCACCTCTCCCTACCAGAAAGTACTGTGAGCTGAACAGGATGTGGTCAAAGGCTGGGCCTTTCATAGATATAGAACACTCTGCATCCTCTGCATCTTGCATGTGTATATTCTGTAGTTAGGCCAAGATGTTACTGGTTAATTTCATCACAACCTACACTATTTGCTTACTTTTTCATGACTGTAATCTTCTCCCTTTGTTGATTCTCATATACAGTGGAGAGAACAAGTATTTGATACACTGCCAATTTTGCAGGTTTTTCTACTTACAAAGCATGTAGAGGTCTGTAGTTTCTATCATAGGTACACTTCAACTGTGAGAGATGGAATCTAAAACAAAAATCCAGAAAATCACATTGTATGATTTTTAAGTAATTAATTTGCATTTTATTGCATGACATAAGTATTTGATACATCAGAAAAGCAGAACATAATATTTGGTACAGAAACCTTTGTTTGCAATTACATATATCATATGTTTCCTGTAGGTCTTGACCAGGTTTGCACACACTGCAGCAGGGATTTTGGCCCACTTCTCCATACAGACCTTCTCCAGATCCTTCAGGTTTCGGGGCTGTCGCTGGGCAATACGGACTTTCAGCTCCCTCCAAAGATGTTCTATTGGGTTCAGGTCTGGAGACTGGCTAGGCCACTCCAGGACCTTGAGATGCTTCTTACGGTGCCACTCCTTAGTTGCCCTGGCTGTGTGTTTCGGGTCGTTGTCATGCTGGAAGACCCAGCCACGACCCATCTTCAATGCTCTTACTGAGGGAAGGAGGTTGTTGGCCAAGATCTCGCGATACATGGCCCCATCCATCCTCCCCTCAATACGGTGCAGTCGTCCTGTCCCCTTTGCAGAAAAGCATCCCCAAAGAATGATGTTTCCACCTCCATGCTTTATGGTTGGGATGGTGTTCTTGAGTTTGTACTCATCCTTCTTCTTCCTCCAAACACGGCGAGTGGAGTTTAGACCAAAAAGCTATATTTTTGTCTCATCAGACCACATGAACTTATCCCATTCCTCCTCTGGATCATCCAGATGGTCATTGGCAAACTTCAGATGGGCCTGGACATGCGCTGGCTTGAGCAGGGGGACCTTGCGTGCGCTGCGGGATTTTAATCCATGACGGCGTAGTGTGTTACTAATGGTTTTCTTTTAGACTGTGGTCCTAGCTCTCTTCAGGTCATTGACCAGGTCCTGTTGTGTAGTTCTGGGCTGATCCTTCACCTTCCTCATTGTGACACTCTGGCTCCATGGACTTTATATTTGAGCCAGGGTGTATTTTGATTTGTTGGGGTTTGGTGTTGTATTTCTAGGTTTGCCTTTCTGTTGGTTGTATTTCTAGGTTTGGTCATTGACTCCCAATCGGAGGTAACGAGTGTCAGCTGTCGGCTCGTTATCTCTGATTGGGAGCCATATTTAATCTGTATGTTTTCTTGTTGGGTTTGTGGGTTTTTGTTCCATGTTTCTGTCAGTGTTACAGAGGACTTCACTATCGTCATTTGTTGTTTTTTCGTGGTTGCTTTATTAAATAGAGTTATCATGTTCACTCCACGCGCTGCGTATTGGTCCGCTTCTTCAGACGATCGTGACAGAAAAACCCACCGTAAAAGGACCAAGCAGCGTGTCCAGGAGCAAGACAGCTGGACATGGGAGGAAGCGCCTGGTAAGGAGATCGAGAGGCTGGCGATGGCCCAGGTGGGCAAATCGTGGTCCTGGGAGGACATGCTCGGGGGCAAGGGACCTTGGGGGAAGATCAAGGCCCTGGCGAGAGAGGAGCAACGGTGTCAGCAGGGCCATCATCGTTGGAAGGACGAGAGGCAACCCCAAAAAGTTTTTTGGGGGGGCACATGGCTTAGGCGGCTGGGCAGCAGGAGGCTGCCACAGGGAGATGTGGAGAGAAGGCGATCGGATTACGGGAGCCATTGGCGAGTAGAGGGAGGGAAGTTGTTGTGGCACGGCGTGAGAGACTGATGTGTGTTACCAGTCCGGTCCGGCCCGTTCCTGATCCCCAGTTAAGGCCAGTGGTGTGTGTTCCCGGTACGGACCGACCTGTTCCTACTCCACGCATCAGGCCCACGGTGTGCGTCGCCAGCCCAGCCCGGCCTGTTCCTGCTCCACGCACCAAGGATACGGTGTGCGTCGACAGCCCTGCCCGGCCTGTTCCTGCTCCACGCACCAAGGATACGGTGTGCGTCGACAGCCCTGCCCGGCCTGTTCCTGCTCCACGCACCAAGGATACGGTGTGCGTCGACAGCCCTGCCCGGCCTGTTCCTGCTCCACGCACCAAGGATACGGTGTGCGTCGACAGCCCTGCCCGGCCTGTTCCTGCTCCACGCACCAAGGATACGGTGTGCGTCGACAGCCCTGCCCGGCCTGTTCCTGCTCCACGCACCAAGGATACCGTGTGCGTCGACAGCCCTGCCCGGCCTGTTCCTGCTCCACGCACCAAGGATACGGTGTGCGTCGACAGCCCTGCCCGGCCTGTTCCTGCTCCACGCACCAAGGATACGGTGTGCGTCGACAGCCCTGCCCGGCCTGTTCCTGCTCCACGCACCAAGCCCACGGTGTGCGTCGCCAGCCCAGCCCGGCCTGTTCCTGCTCCACGCACAGAACCTACGGTGTGCGTCGCCAGCCCAGCCCGGCCTGTTCCTGCTCCACGCATCAAGCCCACGGTGTGCGTCGCCAGCCCAGCCCGGCCTGTTCCTGCTCCACGCACAGAACCTACGGTGTGCGTCGCCAGCCCAGCCCGGCCTGTTCCTGCTCCACGCACCAAGGATACGGTGTGCGTCGACAGCACTGCCCGGCCTGTTCCTGCTCCACGCACCATGGATACGGTGTGCGTCGACAGCCCTGCCCGGCCTGTTCCTGCTCCACGCACCAAGGATACGGTGTGCGTCGACAGCCCGACCCGGCCTGTTCCTGCCACTCGCACCAAACTGACGGTGCGCGTCGCCAGCCCGGTCCGGCCTGTTCCTGCCACCCGCACCAAGTCTACGGTGCGCGTCGCCAGCCCGGTCCGGCCTGTTCCTTCTCCCCGCACTAGCCCTGAGATGCGTGTCCTCAGCCCGGTACCTCCAGTTCCGGCACTACGCGCCAGGCCTAAGGTGCGCCTCAGACGGCCAGAGTCTGCCGTCTGCCCAACGGCGCCTGAACTGCCCGTCTGCCCAACGGCGCCCTGAACTGCCCGTCTGCCCAACGGCGCCTGAACTGCCCGTCTGCCCAACGGCGCCTGAACTGCCCGTCTGCCCAACGGCGCCTGGACTGCCCGTCTGCCCAACGGCGCCTGAACTGCCCGTCTGCCCAACGGCGCTTGAACTGCCCGTCTGCCCAACGGCGCTAAAGCCGCCTCGTCTGTACTGAACCTGCAAAGCCGCCCGTCTGCCATGAGCCTTCAGAGCCGTCCGCCAGACCGGAGCCGCTAGAGCCTTCCGCCAGACAGGAGCCGCTAGAGCCTTCCGCCAGACAGGATCAGCCAGAGCCTTCCGCCAGACAGGATCAGCCAGAGCCTTCCGCCAGACAGGATCAGCCAGAGCCTTCCGCCAGACAGGATCAGCCAGAGCCTTCCGCCAGACGGGATCAGCCAGAGCCTTCCGCCAGACAGGATCAGCCAGATCCGTCAGCCAGCCATGAGCAGCCAGATCCGTTAGCCAGCCATGAGCAGCCAGATCCGTCAGCCAGCCATGAGCCGTCCAGCCAGGATCCGCCAGAGCCGTCCAGCCAGGATCCGCCAGAGCCGTCCAGCAAGGATCCGCCAGAGCCGTCCAGCCAGGATCCGTCAGAGCCGTCCAGCCCGGATCCGCCATTCAGTCCGGAGCTGCCCCTCAGTCCGGTGCTGCCCCTTAGTCAGGTACTGTCCCTTAGCCCGGTGCTGCCCCTTAGTCCGGTGCTGCCCCTTATCCCGGTGCTGCCCCTTATCCCGGTGCTGCCCCTTATCCCGGTGCTGCCCCTTAGTCCGGTGCTGCCCCTTAGTCTGGTGCTGCCCCTTATCCTGGTGCTGCCCCTTCTCCTGGTGCTGTCCCTTAGTCCGGTGTTGCCCCTTAGTCCGGTGCTGCCTCTTAGTCCGGTGCTGCCCCCTTAATCCAGTGGGGTTATATTGGAGGGTGGTCATTTGGAGGAGGCTACGTAAGCAGGTAGTGACTATGGTGGGGTGGGGACCACGACCAGTGCCAGAGCCGCCACCATGGACAGACGCCCACCCAGACCCTCCCCTAGACTGTATGCTGGTGCGCCCGGAGTTCGCACCTTTAGGGGGGGGTACTGTGCTTCTGGCTCCATGGACTTTATATTTGAGCCAGGGTGTATTTTGATTTGTTGGGGTTTGGTGTTGTATTTCTAGGTTTGCCTTTCTGTTGGTTGTATTTCTAGGTTTGGTCATTGACTCCCAATCGGAGGTAACGAGTGTCAGCTGTCGGCTCGTTATCTCTGATTGGGAGCCATATTTAATCTGTATGTTTTCTTGTTGGGTTTGTGGGTTTTTGTTCCATGTTTCTGTCAGTGTTACAGAGGACTTCACTATCGTCATTTGTTGTTTTTTCGTGGTTGCTTTATTAAATAAAGTTATCATGTTCACTCCACGCGCTGCGTATTGGTCCGCTTCTTCAGACGATCGTGACACTCATGATCATTGATGCCCCACGAGGTGAGATCTTGCATGGAGCCCCAGACCGAGGGTGATTGACCGTCATCTTGAACTTCTTCCATTTTCTAATAATTGCGCCAACAGTTGTTGCCTTCTCACCAAGCTGCTTGCCTATTGTCCTGTAGCCCATCCCAGCCTTGTGCAGGTCTACAGTTGTATCCCTGATGTCCTTACACAGCTCTCTGGTCTTGGCCATTGTGGAGAGGTTGGAGTCTGTTTGATTGAGTGTGTGGACAGGTGTCTTTTATACAGGTAACAAGTTCAAACAGGTGCAGTTAATACAGGTAATGAGTGGAGAACAGGAGGGCTTCTTAAAGAAAAACTAACAGGTCTGTGAGAGCCGGAATTCTTACTGGTTGGTAGGTGATCAAATACTTATGTCATGCAATAAAATGCAAATGAATTACTTAAAAATCATACAATGTGATTTTCTGGATTTTTGTTTTAGATTCCGTCTCTCACAGTTGAAGTGTACCTATGATAAAAATGTATGACCTCTACATGCTTTGTAAGTAGGAAAACCTGCAAAATCGGCAATGTATCAAATACTTGTTCTCCCCACTGTATACAGTGTATCATAAGGCCTTATGTATTTCTTTGAGGGCCTAGTTACAATTAGGAGATTCTGAAATGTGTAACATGCAGTTGTAGGAGTAGTGATCAAACAAGCTCATATGTCGAATTTCTATTTTCTTGATTAAAGAGAAGAGTTAAAAATTGATTTGTGAGAATGATTTATGCCTGTGAGTAGAAAGTATACTCTTTTGCATTAGGATTAAGTGCTTGCCAGGCATCAATTAGGTTGTAATCACAGAGTATATGCTGGAGAGCCTTGGTTGCGTGTGGATTGTTGTTGGTCTTATTTGATTTGTCCGCATGTCCAAAATGGCATGCATGTCTGTCCCAATATCCAGATGGAATTCAGTTAATTCAAAAAAAAAAAAATGCTGTTCACAGAATAAAAAAAATATTCTACCTTTTTGCATAGCTTGAGTGCCTTGTATTTAGAGTGCATTGTAGTTACCTCCCATGACTGTATTTGTTAGCCACAGAGACATGGTTGTTGTATTGAATAGTTTTCAGTACTGTAGCCTTCACCAAGTGAGTGTCTAAGTGAATGTTATCTTTAAAATTAAACTCATTATGACAACACATTACATATATCATAAAACCTTTGAGGGCCTAGTTACACCCTAACACACTGGTCTGAAACTCCTGGTTTACAGACCACATCAAGCCTGCAAGTCACATTATGCTGGCTTGGAAAGCGATGTGTAATTCCTATTGGAATCCAGCCAGAGTTAGGATATCCAACTATTTGAACTTTTAATAACACGCAACCTGCATTCAGAATGACTGTTGGGGTAGGGAAGATTGATTACTGAGCCTGCCTAAATTATATAAACTGGAACAGCCATATCTGTAATGTGTGAAATAAATCGAACTACTAACAGATTGGATTAGTTTGATTGGTTGATTAATCTTATGCTACACAAACATAGATAACATACAATTTTCTAAAGTACATGCAAATACACAGGTATTGAGACAAACCATTCTGAAAATCAACCTGCAATAGAGCATGCTGGAATAATGATCATGATAATGATTGGCGTGGTTTTGAGTTGTTTTCAGCAAACAGGAATTTGTAATTTTACTCAACAAGCTTATTCAAATACAACCGACTTCAATTAGAGTTTGTTGATTGATGACACTAACACATTGGCTCAAATTCTTGTCCTTTTTAAGTCCACTCAACTTGCATAATAACGCTAATTAATCAGTTGGTTAAGTTTGATTTTATCTAGAGCGCAGTGAATGAAATTAAAAAGCTGAGGAACTTTACATTAGGGCACTTGTTTGTCATAGTTGAGTGGTCATGGTTTGCTGTCTTCGTCTTTAGCAGTGTGTGTTTGTGAAGGAAGGCTCTGTGTGAAGCTGTCTTTTCCCTCTGTGATCAGAGAGAGACAAATAGAGAATGGTTGTAGTCATATGCAAAAACCGGTGAAAACCTAGTTGCTGGTATGATAAGTACACATGAAAAGGTGTGCAGGGATTTACGTCCTTTTAAGAGAGAAGAATTGACAATGTTCTTTCAGCATACATATTCTGTAGTTCACTTATTCATTTCTCTTTTACATTCAATCTATCACTGTGATCACTACTTTCTTGGGTTATTACTTTGAACAGTTGACAGACCTACCTTGTTTGTGCTGTAACTCAAGAACATCTACATGCAGTTGACCTCCAAATAGCTACAACATAAACCAAATGATAAATATGCCATGAAGTCAAACCTTTGACACCTCTCCTAGTGACATTAAAGATTGGACTGAAAATGTCAACATGACCAGGTATGGTATATGCAATATTGACTTCACTTTTTGCACAAATATGTTATTATCCACAAAATTCCTTCCTCAGATATATACAATAGTTCTCTCTTCCACCCACAGAAACACCACAGTGTTGATGTGTCCATTTATTTTACAGTAAGAGGAAGTTGTGTAAAGATGAACATGACATCAGATTCTATTTTTTTCTGTTTCTCTTTAAGCATCTGTACCTTTCTAATTCGGTCAAAGCCCCATTAACAAAATCTCTATGCACCATAGTGCTGTCAGTCTTCTGTAAACCACATACAGATTGGACTTCTACTGATATGAACCCATACAGAAGTGGTCCATGTCTGTACTAATACATAGAGAGAGGAAGGAATAAGACGGCAGACCCAGTAGACTGAGGGGTTATGTTGTTGCTATGTGACCGATGACCACATTAGCTTCAATATTGTGATCCACAAGTATGTGGAGTAGTTACAGGCTGTCCTGAAGGGGGCGATAAGAAACCCCAGATGTTTACCTTGTTTCTTCACGCAGAGTGTCTCAATCTACACTCTACAACAAACCACTTAGATATTTTTAAAGGTAAATCGTTTAAATATATATATTCATGTATTCAACATGTAATGATTTGAAGCAAAATGAAACTCTACACTTTAACCTGGAAATCCAGTTCCCCAGTTATAGCTTTGAAACTCCTCCCATCTCTGGTCAGTGGTAATAAATTCCGCTTAGCTCTGCCACTGATGTACACACACACAAACCACACAACACACACACACAACACACACACACACAAAAAAACACGATACAGTACATGAACAATAACCCTGAGGCACATCACATAAACAGACAAATTGAAATACAACCATAAACAACACAATAACAAACATATCTATGTAGACAGTATCTAACTAAACATATTCCTCATAATTGAGGGGGTGGCAGAAGATGTCCATTTCCATTGTGGAACAACTGAGGTTAGCTGGCTAGGCTTGCCACCTGACAGCTGAGCAAAGGTTTTAGGGGAGGCCTACACTATCTATCTATCTATCTATCTATCTATCTATCTATCTATCTATCTATCTATCTATCTATCTATCTATCTATCTATCTATCTATCTATCTATCTATCTATCTGTGCATGGTGCAGCATAAAACAAACATCTGCACATTCTGATATAAAACCACAAGCTCTGATCTCATCAATTCAGGTCTCTAAGGAGCGAGTGTGAGACCATGTAGCCAACTAGAAGGAGAAGTTGGTCAGAATATAAACACGCTATCAACTGCTACTATTTTTTCTCACAATCTTTTGACATTTCTCTTGAATCTTTTTCTTTCTGTTTTTCTGTGTGACGGTGAAGAGGTGTGATCTAAGCAGACTGTCATCATATAGGAAGTAGAGTGGTTTGTCAGAAGGACTGTATTTGTATAGAAAGTAACTTGTCTGTGGGGACAGAATGGAGCACACCTTGCTCTGTTTGCTACTATGTACAGCGCATTCAGAAAGTATTCAAACCCCTTTACTTTTTCACATTTTGTTACGTTACAGCCTTATTCTAAAATTGATTATATTGTTGTTTTTTCCTCATCAATACCCCTTAATGACGAAGCAAAAACAGGTTTAGACATTTTTACACATTTATTAAAAATAAAAAATGGAAATATCACATTAACATAAGTATTCAGACCCTTTACTCAGTACTTTGTTGAAGCACCTTTGGCAGCAATTACAGCCTCGAGTCTTCTTGGGTAAGACGCTAAAAGCTTGGCACACCTGTATTGGGGAGTTTCTCCCATTTTTCTCTGCGGATCCTCTCAAGCTCTGTCAGGTTGGATGGGGAGCGTCGCTGCACATCTATTTTCAGGTCTCTCCAGATATGTTAGATCGGGTTCAAGTCCGGGCTCTGGCTGGGCCACTCAAGGACATTCAGAGACTTGTCCTGAAGCCACTCCTGCGTAGTCTTGGTTGTGTGCTTAGGGTCATTGTCCTTTTGGAAGGTGAACCTTCGATCTGGAACAGGTTTTCATCAAGGATCTCTCTGTACTTTGCTCCGATCATCTTTCACTCGATCCTGACTAGTCTCCCAGTCCCTGCCGCTGAAAAACCAGGCCAGTACCATAAAGGCCTGATTGGTGGAGTACTGCAGAAATGGTTGTCCTTCTGGAAGGTTCTCCCATCTCCACAGAGGAACTCTGGAGTGCTCTCAGAGTGACCATTGGGTTCTTGGTCACCTCCCTGACCAAGGCCTTTGTCCCCCGATTGCTCAGTTTGGCCGGGCGGCCAGAACTAGGAAGAGTCTTGGTGGCTCCAAACTTATTCAATTTAAGAATGATGGAGGCCACAGTGTTTTTGGGGACCTTCAATGCTGCAGAACATTTTTGGTACCCTTCCACAGATCTGTGCCTCAACGCAATCCGGTCCTGGAGCTCTACGGACAATTCCTTCGACCTCATGGCTTGTTTTGCTCTGACATGCATTGTCAACTCTGGGACCTTATATAGACAGGTGTGTGCCTTTCCAAATCATGTCCAATCAATTGAATTTACAACAGGTGGACTCCAATCAAGTAGAAACATCTCAAGGATGATCAATGGAAACAGGATGCACCTGAGCTCAATTTCGAGTCTCATAGCAAAGGGTCTGAATACTTATGTAAATAAAGTTTTTTTATATTTTTTTATATACATTTGCAAAAAATTCTAAACCTGTTTCCACTTTGTCATTATGAGGATTTTAATTTATTTAATCAATTTTAGAATAAATAAACTGAGTTAGTGTGTTTGTTTATGAACACTAATTACCTGATTTACTAAGCCTTTAAGAGAAAAAGGAATAAGACATTGTTTTTTGTCCCTTGTTGAGAAAACAGTGTAAAAGGAAGTTGCCGCAGGTATGGTTTAGATATGAAGTAAGAATGTGACCACCCTACATTGATGTTGTATCTCTGTGAGAACCTGAGCTTGTTTAGCCGATGCCATGCAGACATGGTTAGTGTGGTGGTGTGTATTTAACCAGGTCATCACTCAGTAACTAAAGATTGACGCTAACTCAGTGCTTGCAAAATGTGCTGTCAATGACAATGAATACAAAATGCAATATTTGTTGGATGTGTTGTAGTATCAAGTTGTGGTTATTGTAAATGTTTGAGGGTTCCTTTGCTACAGTTATAGTAAACTGTGTAAAGAGATTAATGAGTGGTGTTGTCGTGTTTTTGGTCTCTGTACTCTCTGTGTGTGCAGAACATGGGAAGTCAGTGGCCATTTAAAGCTGCAGTCCGTAATTCAAACTACCACAAAAAGCTCACAATGCCACTTGTTGTAGTATACGGCTGAGGGGTGGTTCTAAGGAAATTTGTGTGGACGTGTTTAACTATACTTGTGGGGACCAGAAGTCCATTTTGGTGGTCCACACATGGTCAAATGCTATTTCTAGGGGGTTTAGAGTTAAGGTTAGAATTAGTGTTAGGGTTAGAATTAGGTTTAAGGTTAAGGTTAGGTTTTTTGGGTTAGGGTAATGGTACGGGTTAGGGTTAGGTTTAGGTTAGGGGTTAGGGGTTAGGGAAAAAAGGATTTTGAATGGGACTATATTGAATGTCGCCACAAAGTTAGCTGCGCAAGACTGTGTGTGTGAAGACATGACTGTATATGTCAGTATTCTGATGACTATATCTTGGTAAGTCAGACAGTTCAGACTGCATACTGTATGTTCAGAAATGACAACTTATGATATGGTCATGTTGTGATAAATGCTGATCAACATTATTTTACATTCTAAGGTGTATGATTATATTTATTTACTGTGGTGTGTCTGTGCAGAGAGACCTGTGGCTGTTCTGAACCTCCAACCCAACTGGCCCCACGTATTCTGCGGAGAGACTGTCACTCTCAGATGTGACTTACAGGGAGTAGAAGAGAATGAGTTTTTAAAACAGTGTTAGGAAGTTGGTCTACGCGAATACAGAGCCTGAGTACAGAATCTGTCCTGCAAAGTTCTATATACAGTGGGGGAAAAAAGTATTTAGTCAGCCACCAATTGTGCAAGTTCTTCCACTTAAAAATATGAGAGAGGCCTGTTATTTTCATCATAGGTACACGTCAACTATGACAGAAAAATGGAGAATTTTTTTTCCAGAAAATCACATTGTACGATTTTTATTTAATTTATTTGCAAATTATGGTGGAAAATAAGTATTTGGTCACCTACAAACAAGCAAGATTTCTGGCTCTCACAGACCTGTAACTTCTTCTTTAAGAGGCTCCTCTGTCCTCCACTCGTTACCTGTATTAATGGCACCTGTTTGAACTTGTTATCAGTAAAAAAGACACCTGTCCACAACCTCAAACAGTCACACTCCAAACTCCACTATGGCCAAGACCAAAGAGCTGACAAAGCTTGGTTTGAAGAAATCAACTGTGGGAGCAATTATTAGGAAATGGAAGACATACAAGACCACTGATAATCTCCCTCGATCTGGGGCTCCACGCAAGATCTCACCCCGTGGGGTCAAAATGATCACAAGAACGGTGAGCAAAATCCCAGAACCACACGGGGGGACCTAGTGAATGACCTGCAGAGAGCTGGGACCAAAGTAACAAACCTACCATCAGTAACACACTACGCCGCCAGGGACTCAAATCCTGCAGTGCCAGACGTGTCCCCTGCTTAAGCCAGTACATGTCCAGGCCCGTCTGAAGTTTGCTAGAGTGCATTTGGATGATCCAGAAGAGGATTGGGAGAATGTCATATGGTCAGATGAAACCAAAATATAACTTTTTGGTAAAAAACTCAACTCGTCGTGTTTGGAGGACAAAGAATGCTGAGTTGCATCCAAGAACACCATACCTACTGTGAAGCATGGGGGTGGAAACATTATGCTTTGGGGCTGTTTTTCTGCAAAGGGACCAGGACGACTGATCCGTGTAAAGGAAAGAATGAATGGGGCCATGTATCGTGAGATTTTGAGTGAAAACCTCCTTCCATCAGCAAGGGCATTGAAGATGAAACGTGGCTGGGTCTTTCAGCATGACAATGATCCCAAACACACCGCCCGGGCAACGAAGGAGTGGCTTCGTAAGAAGCATTTCAAGGTCCTGGAGTGGCCTAGCCAGTCTCCAGATCTCAACCCCATAGAAAATCTTTGGAGGGAGTTGAAAGTCTGTGTTGCCCAGCGACAGCCCCAAAACATCACTGCTCTAGAGGAGATCTGCATGGAGGAATGGGCCAAAATACCAGCAACAGTGTGTGAAAACCTTGTGAAGACTTAAAGAAAACGTTTGACTGTGTCATTGCCAACAAAGGGTATATAACAAAGTATTGAGAAACATTTGTTGTTGACCAAATACTTATTTTCCACCATAATTTGAAAATAAATTCATAAAAAATCCTACAATATGATTTTCTGGAGAAAAAAAAATCTAATTTTGTCTGTCATATTGATGTGTACCTATGATGAAAATTAAAGCCCTCTCTCATCTTTTTATGTGGGAGAACTTTCACAATTGGTGGCTGACTAAATAAAAAAATTCCCCACTGTACCTGTGAAGGTCTTCAGAAAAACAATGGTTTAAAACACTCAGAGTCATCTAATGCTATACAATTGACCGTGTTAGGTAAGTCTTTTTTTATGGGATTGCAAGAGAAAGAGACAGAATAGTGAGAAAAATACAAAAGGGATGAGGTCAAATAGCAGACAGTGAGATCAATGATGGAACTAAACTTAGTTTGATTTTGGTGTAAGGAACAATACCATGATAAGAAAATGGGTAAACATTTTATACTAAAATGATTTAATTAAAGAACAAACATTTTAATTGTGTCATATCCTTTATAACAGATAAACCCCAAGCTGTCCTGAGTGTCTCTCCTCAGTGGCTGAACCCTGGAGACTCAGTTACTCTGAGCTGTGGGGTTAAAGAGTCATCTACAGGCTGGAGGTTCTTCTGGTGCCGAACTGTTCCCTACAGAGCTGGGTTACCCTCCCTATTGGACAAGTCCTACTCTGTAGAGCCTCTATCTGGCAATGGGACTACTGAAGACTCCGACACTCTGATCCCTGCTGGTCCTAATCACACAGGAGGATATGTGTGTAGAGCTGGGAGAGGAGACCCAGTCTATGACACACTCTACAGTGAACCTCAGTTTCTCTGGTCAGGAGGTAACTAACTGCATTGAAACTGCATTTATTCACATTTAAGTCATCCTCATGTGTATATATAACTATAAGTTTGACTTTTTCTCTTTGTTTCAGACCTGCATCCTTCAGTGTCTCTCAGAATAAGACCCAACAGAACTCAACACTTTACATCAAAGTCTCTCTCACTAAGCTGTGAGGAGAAGGGGAACTCTACTGGATGGAGACTGAAGAGATACAGAGAGAGAGGAGTGGAGTCAGGGTGTGGCTCTAACTGGGGATCAATGGCAGGGTCCACATGTACCATCAGGTCCACACTTGAAAAGGACAGTGGAGTGTACTGGTGTGAGTCTGCATCAGGAGAGTACAGTAATGCTGTCAACATCACAGTGGATGGTACGTTGTCACGTTCGTTTAATGACGGGACAGACCAAGGCGCAGCGTGATATACGTACATGTTTATTAAACCAATAAACACTCGACAAAACAATAAACGAAACGAAACGTGAAGTCCAAGGTAGCACACAAAACATACCTTACAAGGATCAAGATCCCACAACCCACTAGTGCCAATAGGCTGCCTAAGTATGATCCCCAATCAGAGACAACGAGCTACAGCTGCCTCTGATTGGGAACCACACCGGCCAACATAGATCTACACATAATAGATCAATACATAGAAAACACTACAAAGAATATACACACCCTGACTCAACATATAAGAGTCCCCTGAGTCAGGGCGTGACATACGTCTATTATACAATATTCACTAACCTTTTTTACATTTCAATGTATGATAATGATGTTCAATTCTGAAACTGAATGAATGTATCTCATATAAAATGCAAGCTCATAAGACATTAATATATTGTGAGTGATTACTCTAGATTTACAGTTTTATTTATATATTATGTTACACAGCTGGTGCTGTGATCCTGGAGAGCCCTGCCTATCCCATGACTGAGGGAGACTCTGTGACTCTGCTCTGTACAAATAGATATCAGGAAACAAACCCAAACCCCAAGGTTGATTTCTACAAAGATGGAGTACTCATCAGGAATGAGACCACAGGAGAGATGACCATCCCTGCAGTATCCAAGTCAGATGAAGGCTTCTATAAGTGTAAATCTAATGAAGGAGAATCACCAGAGAGCTGGGTGACTGTGAGAGGTGAGAAGAGCAGTGTGTGTGTGTGTGTGTGTGTGTGTGTGTGTGTGTGTGTGTGTGTGTGTGTGTGTGTGTGTGTGTGTGTGTGTGTGTGTGTGTGTGTGTGTGTGTGTGTGTGTGTGTGTGTGTGTGTGTTGATGGTAAAACATGTGTTTTGATAGTCCCTCCAGGTTCGGTTGTCTCCATCTCTCTGCTGTCCAGGCTGCTGTGTGGTCTACTGGTGGTGTCTCCCTTTCTACTGGTGTCTATCATGCTGATGGTGAAATGCTGCAGGGCTCAAGGTGACCACTTTATTTCAGTGCGTATCTACAAGAAGCTTATCCAGCTTGATATTCTCCTTCTTTATGTCATGCTCTTGTATTACTGTTATCAAGTAATGTTGAATCAAATTGTTCATTTCAAATGTAAATAGACAAAGTGCCCAGTGGCAGCTATTTCTGTTAAATGTCTTCTATGGAAATGTTCTTCCCCCAGAAAAGGCAAACTAACATTTTCATTACTTCTGAAGGATTACATTTTAGTGCTGTGCAGTTGAACGAGCAGTTGAATCAGTTTAACTCTAATGCTACTCTCCATCTGTTATATTCCTATAGGCATGTGTTCAACAACCAAATCTCCTCAAGATGAGTTACGATCTGATGATATCATCGAACAGGCCAAATCATCCGTGTGATCATTACAGTATGAACTGTGAGCTGAATGACCATTTTTATGATTTTAAAGTTTTTGACAATGCCTTGCCATTGATTTATGATAGCGTTTACTGAGTCAAATATCATTGAATGAAATTTTACAAATACTAAATGCTATGATTTAGCAAGTTGACGTTTTCAGCTTTTGGTATCTTGTATGCTTTGTTATTGTTGATTGTTGTTAATATTCTTGAAATATTACACTTACCCCTCTTTGATTTCAGTTTGTTGATTGAAAAAGAGTGTAGTGCCTGTTTTGTTTAAAAGTAGAATTTGTTGTATTTTTTTAATATGTTGTATTTTAGATAATGTCATGCTTTTTACATGCAGGTGCATATCTGTTTTATGTGAATATTTTCTGGGACTAAAGGTGGGTTTATACTTGGTTGGCCGACCTACTATAACAACTTTAACTGTTATGTTGGAACATGTATAATTTGTTTTTAATTCAATGAATGCTTATTTTCATTTACATTTTCCATACTTTCTACTTCTATGTCTATATGTTTTTTATAAAATGTTATTTCTTCAGTAGTTGTTATAGGAGCCAGATGAGTGTTCCACTATTGAACTTGAATAAAGAGGGTGCACATTGTCTTACATCAGATAGCACGACGATTCTGCCTGACAAGAGTCGCATAGGAGTGACGCCACCTGACATAAGACAATGGAGGTTGTGTTGCATTTTGTATTTTGTATTAATTCTCATTTGTCAAATAAAAAGTGATGATTCCCCACATCGTTGTATTGCTTTGAAATATAATTTAATTTAAGGACATATTCCTTTTACTCTCTGTATTGCTGAGTTGAAACAATGCATTTACATCTTTAACATTCCTATACATTTCTTATTATGTAAAGCAACACTTTTTAACAAAATCTCTATACACCATATTGCTGTCAGTCTTCTTAAACCACTTTCAGATTTGACTTCTACTGATATGAACCCATACAGAAGTGGTCCATGTCTGTGCTAATATGATGACATAGAGAGAGGAAGGAATAAGAGGGCAGACCCAGTAGACTGAGGGGTTATGTTGTTGCTATGTGACCAATGACCATATTAGTTTCTATATTGTGATCCACAAGGATGTGTAGTAGTTACAGGCCTGTCCTGAAGGGGGCGATAAGAAACCCCAGATGTTTACATTAGTATACCCACTGAAGGTGAAGTCTCTTAACTGCTTTCACCTGTAACATTTCTCTCCACATGTTTGTTTCTTCACACATGTTGTACGTGTCCCACACTCTACACTCTACAACATATTTTTAGAGGTAAATAGTTGACAAAAATGGATTCATGTATTCAACATGTAATGATGTGAAGCAAAATGAAACTATACACTTTAACCTGGAAACCCGGTTACCCAGTTCCAGCTTTGAAACTCCTCCAATCTCTGGTCAGTGGTAATACATTCCACACAGCTCTGCCTCTGATGAACACATACACACAAATAAATGTGTGTGTGTGTGTGTGTGTCTGTATGAAGTTCTGTCTGTGTGAAGAAGTCCATTTCCTTTGTTGCACAACTGAGGTTAGCTGGCTAGGCTTGCCACCTGACAGCTGAGCACAGGTTTGAGAGGAGGCCTACACTATCTATCTATCTATCTATCTATCTATCTATCTATCTAGTATAATATGAATAGACTATAAACCGCTACTCTTTTTTCTCAGACTTTTTACATTCCTCTTGAATCTTTCTCTCTCAGTTTTTCTGTGTGACTGTGAAGAGGCGTGATCTAAGCAGACTGTCATCACATAGGAAGTAGAGGGGTTTGTCAGAAGGACTATAGTTCTAGAGAAAGTCACTTGTCAGTGGGGACAGAATGGAGAGCACCTTGCTCTGTTTGCTACTAGGTAAGTACTGAGTTAGTGTGTGTTTGTGTGAACACTAATTACCTGATTTACTAAGCCCTTAAGGTAAAAAGGAATAAGACATTCATGGAAATGAAGACAGTTTCAAGCTTTAACTTTGTTTTTTTGTATCCCTTATTGAGAAAACATTAGTAAACGGCACTAAAAGGAAATTGCAGCAAAATATGGTGTAGATATTGTGACCATAATAAATCAAATATGGTGTGATATTGATGTTGCATCACGGTGAGAACCTGAGCTTATAGAGATGATGCCATGCAGACATGGTTAGTGTGGTGGTGTGCGTTTAGCCAGGTCATCACTCAGGAATTAAAGATTGACGCTAACTCAGTGCTTGCTAAATGTGCTGTCAATGCCAATGAATACAAAATGCAATATTTGTTGTATGTGTTGTAGTATCAAGTTGTGATTATTGTAAATGGTTGTGGGTTCCTTCGCTACAGTTATAGTAAACTGTGTTAAGAGATGAATGAGTGGTGTTTTGGTGTTTTTGGTCTCTGTACTCTCACTGTGTGCAGAACATGGGAAGTCAGTGGCCATTTATAGCTGCAGTCTGTAATTCAAACTACCTTAAAATGGCCACCCTGCCACTTGTTGTGGTATACGGCTGAGGGAAGGGGCTAAGGAAATTCATTCATCTACATTGTTCACAATAATTATCATAAAATAAACATATATTTTGGGTTATGATGGAATAAGACTTGAATTGCTGTGATTCATTTAGTAGTGTAGAAATCTATGTAGAAAACGCAGATTGCATCTTTAAAATAAAGCACAGGATGGATTTGGTAAACAGTAACATGAAAATGGAATGTAGTTATTTATTTCAAACTAATATTGGAGTAATGTGACTTTCTTTGTTGTAGTGCTGAGTATACACATCTACTCTGGACACTCTGAAGATGATGATGGTAGATATTTGTACACTTGATCAAGCCTTCATCTCTTAATGCTTCATTTTATTTCTTTGTGCTGTTTAAAGCTGCTTTTGAATAGACATATTTTGTGTTTTGAGTGTCTCAAAATAACATTTGTAAAGCAATTTTATCATGCTGGTTTTATTTTGAGCAGGACAGGCAAAGGCTGATCTGACCATACACCCCAAATCCTCACAGATATTCAGTGGAGAGTCTGTTACTCTCAGATGTAACATACAGAGGGGAGAAGTCACTGACTGGGAATACACATGGCGCAAGGATGGTGTTGACCCTCTCAGTAGGGAACATGAATATGAGATCAGTGAGGTTAAGATGTCAGACAGTGGTGTCTACAGGTGTCTCGGTCTACATATTGAACATAAGAAGTATTCTAAGTGGAGTGATACAGTCAGACTGACGGTGACAGGTAAGTCATCTTATCTCTCATTCACATCAGTGCCTCCATGCCCATAACCACTTGACATTTGGCCCCATTTTAAGGATGCTATATTGTCGTTTAAAAAATGTCAGCCTACCATTGCTGTTCAGATTCCTCCATTAATTCTTCCTCATTTCATTTGATAATTGAAGAAATATGGGGTAAGAGCATACTTTTAACTGATTGGTGCACTAATTGCATTTGTCTTCATTTAACTGTTTCCTCAGCTCTGCCTACAGCCTCAGTGAAGATAGTCACTACCCAGGAACCACTGTACTCCGGAGACACAGTCAAGCTGCAGTGTGACATATCAGACTACACAGACTGGACGTACCACTGGTTAATAAATAAAGAACAGCTTTCCAGTCACACCAGTAAAACCACCACCATCTCTCTCTCTGATCAGGCTGTTCAGTACCAGTGTGAGGGGACAAGGACAAGACGGCCCCAGAAGTCATATCTCAGCCCATCTCTCCACATCAGCGTCACTGGTGAGCTAATTATTTATCTTCAATCACTATCTGGACATTCAAAAAATCTGAGCCAATGAGGGTTCATCTAATTACATATATACAGTATACACTGTAAATTGAAACTGAATAGAGTGAACATACCCCTAAAATCTGCTTTTATCAAAACTTAACTGCGACAGCTAAATAATTAAAAATGGCCAAGCATGTATCCAGATGTTTTGATATTCTGCTCTCTGTTTTCTTAGCTCTGCCTGAAACTACACTGACCGTAAATTCAAACCCTGCATACACTGGAGAGACAGTAACTCTGACGTGTTCAGTGGGGTCTGACAATGACTGGAGCTATACATGGTACAAAGACAACACTAAGAACGTAGTGACCTTGTCTGGCAGACACACTACAACAGGAGCCACCTTCACCATCAGTAGAGCTGCTGAGTCTGACCAGGGTCTCTACTGGTGTCAGGGAGAGATCCAGTCCCGATCCATATCATCAATCATCAGTGATCCTGTCACTATCACTGTGAAAGGTGAGTTACTTTGTTTTGTGTTTTTTATCATACAAATGGACACTATTTATATTGAGTAAATCATGTATACATGATCCATGTACTGTTGAAGTCGAAACTTTACGTACACCTTCGCCAAATACATTTAAACTCAGTTTTTCACAATTGCTGACATTTAATCCTAGTAAAAATTCCCTGTCTTAGGTCAGTTAGGATCACCACTTTATTTTAAGAATGTGAAATGTCAGAATAATAGTAGAGAAAATTATTTATTTCAGCTTTTATTACTTTCATCACATTCCCAGTGGTTCAGAAGTTTACATACACTCAACTAGTATTTGGTAGCATTGCCTTTAAATTCTTTAACTTGGGTCAAACGTTTTGGGTAGCCTTCCACAAGCTTCCCACTATAAGTTGGGTGAATTTTGGCCCATTCATCCTGACAGAGTTGGTGTAACGGAGTCCGGTTTGCAGGCCTCCTTGCCCGCACACGCTTTTTCAGTTCTGCCCACAAATGTTCTATAGGATTGAGGTCAGGGCTTTGTGATGGCCACTCCAATACATTTATATTTACATTTTAGTCATTTTGCAGACGCTCTTATCCAGAGCGACTTACAGTTAGTGAGTGCATACATTTTCATACTGGCCCCCCGTGGGAAACTTGACTTCGTTATCCTTAAGCCATTTTGCTACAACTTTGGAAGTATGCTTGGGGTCATTGTCCATTTGGAAGACCCATTTGCGACCAAGCTTTAACTTCCTGACTGATGTCTTGAGATGTTGCTTCAATATATCCACATATTTTTCCTTCCTCATGATGCCATCTATTTTGTGAAGTGCACCAGTCCCTCCTGCAGCAAAGCACCCCCACAGCATGATGCTGCCACCCCCGTGCTTCACGGTTGGGATGGTGTTCTTCGGCTTGCAAGAGCCCCGTTTTTCCTCCAAACATAACAATGGTCATTATGGCCAAACAGTTCTATTTTTGTTTCATCAGACCTGAGGACATTTCTCCAAAAAGTATGATCTATGTCCCTATGTGCAGTTGCAAACCGTAGTCTGGCTTTTTTATGGCGGTTTTGGAGCAGTGGCTTCTTCCTTGCTGAGCGGCCTTTCAGGTTATGTCGAAATAGGACTTGTTTTACTGTGGATATAGAAACTTTTGTTCCTGTTTCTTCCAGCATCTTCACAAGGTCCTTTGCTGTTATCCTGGGATTGATTTGCACTTTTCGCACCAAAGTACGTTAATCTCTAGGAGACCGAACGCGTCTCCTTCCTGAGCGGTATGATGGCAGCGTGGTCCTATGGTGTTTATACTATTGTTTGTACAGATGAACGTAGTACCTTCAGGCGTTTGGAAATTGCTCCCAAGGATGAAGCAGACTTGTGGAGGTCTACAATTTTTTTTCTGAGGGCTTGGCTGATTTCTTTTGATTTTCCCATGATGTCAAGCAACGAGGCACTGGGTTTGAAGGTAGGCCTTGAAATTCATCCACAGGTACACCTCAAATTGACTCAAATGATGTCAATTAGCCTACCTTGACATCATTTTCTGGAATTTTCCTTGATGTTTAAAGGCACAGTCAACTTAGTGTATGTAATCTTCTGACCCACTGGAATTTTGATACAGTGAATTATAAGTGAAATGATCTGTCTGTAAACAATTGTTGGAGAAAATACTTGTGTCATGCACAAAGTAGATGTCCTAACCGACTTGCCAAAACCATAGTTTGTTAACAAGAAATGTGTGTAGTGGTTGAAAAACAAGTTTTAATGACTCCAACCTAAGTGTATGTCAACTTCCGATTTCAACTGTATAAATGAATAGTTACAGTACTTCCTACAGAAGTAAGATCATACGTTGGAGAGATTTGTGCTCTGAGTGCATTTGTCTTCATATATAACTGTGTTTCCACAGCTCTGCCTACTGCCTCAGTGAAAGACTCTCCACAGGGTCCCGTCTATTCTGGAGAGACAGTCACTCTGCAGTGTGACATATCAGACTACAGAGACTGGACGTACCGCTGGCACAGAGACAACCAACTGCTTCCCAGTCCGCCCAGTGAAACCATCACCTTCTCTCTCTCTGACCAGGCTGGTCAGTACCAGTGTGAGGGGACAAGGACAAGACGGCCCCAGAAGACGTATCTCAGCCCATCTGTCACCATCATTGTTGCTGGTGAGTTTAAAAACAATACCATCACTTACTTAAATGTTGAGAAGGATAAGATCTTCATAATATTCTATTCTGTGAAAGTCTTTTTATAAACAACATTTTTAGGAAAAAAACAGAATCATATTTTCAATTCACACCAAATCAAGTCAACATACACCCATAATGGACTTTTATAGTATGAAAACGTTCCAACAACAACTAAATCTTTGGATATTGCTAAGCATGTATCCAGATCTTTAAATTATGCTCTTTTCTCACAGCCCTGCCCAAAGCTACACTGACCATAAATCCAAACCCTGTGTACACTGGAGAGACAGTAACTCTGACGTGTTCAGTGGGGTATGACAATGCCTGGAGCTATACATGGTACAAAGACAACACTAAGAAAGTAGTGCCCCAGCCTGACAGACACACTACAACAGGAGCCACCTTCACCATCAGTAGACCTGCTGTGTCTGACCAGGGCCTCTACTGGTGTCAGGGAGAGATCCAGTCCAGAACCATATCATCAATCATCAGTGATCCTGTCAATATCACTGTGATTGGTGAGGAATTGTGTGTGTGTGTGTGTGTGTGTGTGTGTGTGTGTGTGTGTGTGTGTGTGTGTGTGTGTGTGTGTGTATCTGTGTGTGTGTAGACATCACTGTATATGTCAGTATTCTGATGACTAGATCTTCGTAAGTCAGACAGCTCAGACTGAATACTGTATGTTCAGAAATGCCAACTTATGATATGGTCATATTGTGATGAATGCTGATCAACATTATTTTACATTCTTAGTTGTGTGATTGTATTTATTGTCTGTGGTGTGTCTGTACAGATAGACCTGTGGCTGTTCTGACCCTCCAACCCAACTGGCCTCAGATATTCAGTGGAGAGACTGTCACACTCAGATGTGACATACAGGGAGGAAAAGGGATTGAGTATGCTTTTTATAACAGTGGGAAGTCGTTCTACTCGAAAACAGAGCCTGAGTACAGAATCAGTCCTGCAAAGAATGGTCTATATACCTGTGAAGGTCTTCAGAAAATCAATGGCTTAAAACACTCCGAGACAAGTAATGCTATACAATTGACCGTGTTAAAGAGTCATCTACAGGCTGGAGGTTCTTCTGGTACCGAACTGTTCCCTACAGAGCTGGGTTACCCTCCCTATCGGACAGGTCCTGCTCTGTAGAGCCTCTATCTGGCAATGGGACTACTGAAGACTCCTACACTCTGATCCCTGCTGGTCCTAATCACACAGGAGGATATGTGTGTAGAGCTGGGAGAGGAGACCCAGTCTATGACACACTTTACAGTGAACCTCAGTTTCTCTGGTCAGGAGGTATCTAACTGCATTGAAACTGCATTTAACCACATTTAAGTCATCCTCATGTGTATATATAACTATAAGTTTGACTTTTCCTCTTTGTTTCAGACCTGCATCCTTCAGTGTCTCTCAGAATAAGACCCAACAGAACTCAACACTTTACATCAAAGTCTCTCTCACTGAGCTGTGAGGAGAAGGGGAACTCTACTGGATGGAGACTGAAGATATACAGAGAGAGAGGAGTGGAGTCAGGGTGTGGCTCTAACTGGGGATCAATAGCAGGGTCCACATGTACCATCAGGTCCACACTTGAAAAGGACAGTGGAGTGTACTGGTGTGAGTCTGCATCAGGAGAGTACAGTAATGCTGTCAACATCACAGTGGCTGGTATGTCTATTGTACAACATTCACTAACCTTTTTTACATTTCAATGTATGATAATGATGTTCAATTCTGAAACTGAATGAATGTATCTCATATAAAATGCAAGCTCATAAGACATTCATATATTGTGAGTGATTACTCCTGATTTACAGTTTTATTTATATATTATGTTACACAGCTGGTGCTGTGATCCTGGAGAGCCCTGCCTATCCCATGACTGAGGGAGACTCTGTGACTCTGCTCTGTACAAATAGATATCAGGAAACAAACCCAAACCCCAAGGTTGATTTCTACAAAGATGGAGTACTCATCAGGAATGAGATCACAGGAGAGATGACCATCCCTGCAGTATCCAAGTCAGATGAAGGCTTATATAAGTGTAAATCTACTGAAGGAGAATCACCAGAGAGCTGGGTGACAGTGAGAGGTGAGAAATCGGTTTTGATCACATTACCTTTTCATAATATCTGTGGTCATCAGTGATTTGTATTGTTAAAAAGCATACTGTAGGTTTGGAGTTGCAAGCTCAGGCTGGTCATCTGATCTCAAGTTAGATGTCAAATATATAATGTATCTACAGAATTGTTTCACTTTGTCCACTACTTTATTTATTTTCTATAACTACCTCAGAGTCTGATGGTGATTTGCTGTTCTCTCTCCAGGCATAACTCCTGGACCCTCTACATAAGTCCTAGTAGTAGTGGTTGTGGGACTGGTTGTTGCTGGTGTTCTGCTGGCCATTCTCCTGGCACTGCTGTGTCGATATAAAAACGCCAAAGGTGAGACTTTTATCAATTCTCATTTAACTTGTTTAAGAGACAAATGTCTCATTTCAAAAGTTCAAAACAATAATGTCCAGATATAATTATATGCATTTTTCATTACAGGTTCCTGTTGTAACAGGAAATTCTCGTGAGTACACATGTCTTTCAACTACGTTCCTTTTCATACAATAAAATATCATCTGTGTGTTTCATGAGTATCTCTCTCCATGTAGGCCCCCCCAGCCACACAGCACCAACCTGGACCCCCAACAGGACCAAGGATCTACCCAGGGCCAGGCTCCTGATGCTGGGTACACACGTCTTCAGCATGGTCAGTCTCTCAGCCCAGATCACTGTAACTCTCCTCTCTCTGTAACTTCATCCACTGACTTTTCACCATCCACTTTGTGTTAAACATGTTAATGTACTCTGTCCCTAGGCAATCTGAGGGATAACTAACCAATTCATCTTTCTCTCTCTTCTTTGACCAATTGGTGGCGCTAACATCTACGGTACAATCACTCCCTCAGACAATAATGACAATGGTACTGTTAATGTATGTTAAGTTTAGCATGAATACAGTATAGAGTTGTTGTTGCAGTTGTTCTTCATATGTTTAATATGACTAGCATACTAAGACTAAGTAGAGATATTAGTGTATTACCTGTATGTTTCAGATGCTGCTGCTGCTACTGCTGGACCAAGTGATGTGATGTACGTGTTTTTTACTCATCAAATTTGATACAAACTTACAAATTATCTCCTCGTCCTCCTCTTCCTTCCCCTCCTCCTCCTTAGAAAAGCCAGCTGTTCCAAAAGAAAATCCAGTCTATTCTGAGGTCAAGACAGGGAAGGCCACAGGTAAGACCCATTCTACAGGTCGGCAGTCAGTGAAATCTAAATGTACAATTTTGGAATTTCAATGAAGATGCAGAATATGCAATAAGCTATTTCCTTAATTTGTTGACTGGATATTTCCATTTTCAGCAGCAACTGGACATGCTGAGGTTGACCTTAAACAGAAGGCCAAAGCCAAGAAGAAGAAAGGTAAGACTAGAAATCCCTCCTTCCATATTCCCCCTATCATAACCTCACACCTATTTGACCCCATATTGACTAGCTGTATATTATTATGTATATAACTGTTCTATTATTCTGATGTTTATCCTCACCCCTTACAGAAACAGAAACCCCACCTGAGGCAGATTCGGTCTATTCTCAAGTGAAGCCATTCACAGCCCCAGGTAAGACTAATAGCCATATTGTCACGATCGTCTGAGGAAACGGACCAATACGCAGCGCGTGGAGTGAACATGATGACTTTATTTAAATAAAAGCAACCACGAAAACAACAAACAAATGACGAATGTGAAGTCCTACGGTACACTGACCAAAAGGAACAAAAACCCACAATACCCACGAGAAAACACACAGTATAAATATGGCTCCCAATCAGAGATAACGAGCCGACAGCTGACACTCGTTACCTCCGATTGGGAGTCAATGACCAAACCTAGAAATAAACGTGACAGAAATGCAACCATAGAAAATCACCCAAAACCCAACAAAACACAATACACCCTGGCTCAAATGTAAAAGTCCCGGAGCCAGAGTGTCACAGTACCCCCCCCTAAAGGTGCGAACTCCGGGCGCACCAGCATACAGTCTAGGGGAGGGTCTGGGTGGGCGTCTGTCCATGGTGGCGGCTCTGGCCCAGGTCGTGGTCCCCACCCCACCTTAGTCACTATCCGCTTCCGTAGCCCCCTCCACATGACCACCCCCCAACTAAACCCCACTGGATTAAGGGGCGGCACCGGACTAAGGGGCAGCACCGGACTAAGGGGCAGCACTGGACTAAGGGGCAGCACCGGACTAAGGGACAGTACCTGACTGAATGGCGGATCCTGGCTGGCTGGCTCTGGCGGATCCTGGCTGGACGGCTCTGGCGGATCCTGTCTGGCGAAGGCTCTGGCTGATCCTGTCTGGCGGAAGGCTCTGGCTGATCCTGTCTGGCGGAAGGCTCTGGCTGATCCTGTCCGGCGGAAGGCTCTGGCTGATCCTGTCTGGCGGAAGGCTCTGGCTGATCCTGTCTGGCGGAAGGCTCTGGCTGATCCTGTCTGGCGGAAGGCTCTGGCTGATCCTGTCTGGCGGAAGGCTCTGGCTGATCCTGTCTGGCGGAAGGCTCTGGCTGCTCCTGTCTGGCGGAAGGCTCTGGCTGATCCTGTCTGGCGGAAGGCTCTGGCTGATCCTGTCTGGCGGAAGGCTCTGGCTGCTCCTGTCTGGCGGAGAGCTCTAGCGGCTCCGGTCTGGCGGACGGCTCTGAAGGCTCATGGCAGACGGGCGGCTTTGCAGGCTCAGTACAGACGGGCAGTTCCTGCGGCGCTTGGCAGACGGACAGTTCAGACGGCGTTGGGCAGACGGGCAGTTCAGACGGCGTTGGGCAGACGGACAGTTCAGGCCCCGTTGGGCAGACGGCAGACTCTGGCCGTCTGAGGCGCATCGTAGGCCTGGTGCGTGGTGCCAGAACAGGAGGTACCGGGCTGAGGACACGCATCTCAGGGCTAGTGCGGGAGAAGCAACAGGGCATGCTGGACCCTGGGGACGCACCGTAGGCCTGATGCGTGGTGCCGGAACTGGAGGTACCGGGCTGAGGACACGCATCTCAGGGCTAGTGCGGAGAGAAGCAACAGGGCATGCTGGACCCTGGGGACGCACCGTAGGCCTGATGCGTGGTGCCGGAACTGGAGGTACCGGGCTGAGGACACGCATCTCAGGGCTAGTGCGGAGAGCAACAACAGGACGCACAGGACTCTGGGGACACACAGGAGGCTTGGTGCGTGGTGTAGGCACTGGTGGGAAAAGGGCTGGCGACGCGCACCGTTTCCTGGTGCGAGTGGCCGGAACAGGCCGGGCCGGGCTGGCGACGCGCACCGTATCCCTGGTGCGAGTGGCCGAACAGGCCGGGCCGGGCTGGCGACGCGCGCACCGTATCCCTGGTGCGAGTGGCCGGAACAGGCCGGGCCGGGCTGGCGACGCGCACCGTATCCCTGGTGCGAGTGGCCGGAACAGGCCGAGCCGGGCTGGAGACGCGCACCGTACACTTGGTGCGAGGGGTCGTAACAGGCCGGACCCTACTGGAGGCACACACCACTGGCTCTATCCCGGGAACTGGAACGGGCCGGACCGGACTGGCAATACACCCCAGTACCACTCGCCGTGCCTCTACATCTCCTTTCCCTACTTTGCCCAGTGACCCCGTAACCTGGTTGCCCCTTTGAATATGCCCCTTCTCTGCCTCCGTCAGCCCTGTGGTAGCCTCCTGCTGCCCAGCCGCCCAAAGCCATGTGCCCCCCAAAAAACTTTTTGGGGTTGCCTCTCGACCTTCCGACGATGGCCCTGCTGACGCCGTTGCTCCTCTCGCCGTCGCCTCTCCACCGCTTTCGCTCCATGGACGGCGATCCATCCCATCCAGGATCTCCTCCCAAGTCCAGGACCCCTTTCCGTCCAAAATCTCCTCCCATGTCCAGGAAGCCTTTGGAGCTGGGTCCTGTTGCCGCTTGACACGCTGCTTGGTCCTTTGATGGTGGGTTTTTCTGTCACGATCGTCTGAGGAAACGGACCAATACGCAGCGCGTGGAGTGAACATGATGACTTTATTTAAATAAAAGCAACCACGAAAACAACAAACAAATGACGAATGTGAAGTCCTACGGTACACTGACCAAAAGGAACAAAAACCCACAATACCCACGAGAAAACACACAGTATAAATATGGCTCCCAATCAGAGATAACGAGCCGACAGCTGACACTCGTTACCTCCGATTGGGAGTCAATGACCAAACCTAGAAATAAACGTGACAGAAATGCAACCATAGAAAATCACCCAAAACCCAACAAAACACAATACACCCTGGCTCAAATATAAAAGTCCCGGAGCCAGAGTGTCACACATATGCTATTGATACTTAATATGATACTAATATGGAACTATTTCTCTGAAGTATAATGTATGTATTTAAAGTATGTATTTTTGTTTGATTCTTAAGAGTTTGTTTGACTGCATGTCCTAAACAACTTTGTGTGGTGATATGTTGCAGGACCTTGAGGGGGCAGGGACGGAGGAATGGAGGGATGGAGGGATTGAGGGATGGAGGGATGGAGTGATGGAGGGATTGAAGGATGGAGGGATGGAGGGATGGAGGGATGGAAGGATGGAGGGATGGAGTGATGGAAGGATGGACGGATGGAAGGATGGAAGGATGGAGTGATGGACGAATGGAGGGATGGATGGGTGGAAGGATGGAGGGATGGAGGGAGGAATGGAGGGACACACCATCAGAGGAGGAGCGGAAGGAAACGCGGGAACATGGATTATGCACGCTCAATGCACACAAGCAAACAGACACACACACAATAACACCTTGTACTTTAAGGATTTTTTTTCGTATTTTATTTACCAACAGATATATTTTACTTAAGCATGGTTTAATTGTGTTTTACTGTTACAGCTTTATATAAAATATAAGGTGTAATGATAACGGATCTTATCTGCAGCTACAGGAATTATCTGCCTTGTATTGTGTATTGAGTATTATTGTTTTGTTGTAAATGTGTTAAAATGTATTATCTTTAATGTATTATATCTGTCATTCAGATGATACAATAACATATTTGTATATGAATTTCCAAAATATTATAGGTATTATTCACATTTTCTTCTAATGAGCTGTACTTTTACAATATCTTTGTATTGTGCTTTTTTAATAAACAATTTTTTATCCACCAGATGACATGAGTGCTTTCTTACAGTAAATGGATATTCTCATCATCATCAACTTTTCCATATAACCTGCTTTGGTCAAACCTCCTTCCAGCCTAATATAGATCTTAGGCTCCTAAATGTGTGAGTTAAAGTAAAAATGCCGTACCCCATCAGTGGAAGACCCATTGAGATTTTCAGAATGACTTTTTGGGGAAGTGTGCCTTCTCAGTTTTATGATGTCATATTCAAACAGACCACCATAGTCCCTGTGCCCAAGAAAGCGAAGGTAACCTTCCTAAATCATTAGTCCTCTCCTGTACTCCTTGTTCACCCACGACTGCGTGGCCAAGCACGACTCCAACACCATCATTAAGTTTGCTGACGACACAACAGTGGTAGGCCTGATCACAGACAACAATGAGACAGCCTATAGGGAGGAGGTCAGAGACCTGGCAGTGTGGTGCCAGGACAACAACCTCTCCCTCGATGTGAGCAAGACAAAGGAGCTCATCGTGGACTGTAGGAAAAGGATGGCCGAACAGGCCCCCATTAGCATCGACGGGGCTGTAGTGGAGTGGGTCGAGAGTTTCAAGGTCATTGGTGTCCACATCACCAACAAACTATCATGGTCCAAACACACCAAGACAGTCGTGAAGAGGGCACGACAACACCTTTTCCCCCTCAGGAGACTGAAAAGATTTGGCAGGGATCCCCAGATCCTCAAAAGGTTCTACAGCTGCACCATCGAGAGCATCCTGACCGGTTGCATCACCACCTGGTATGGCAACTGCTTGGCATCTAACCGTAAGGCGTTACAGAGGGTAGTGCGTACGTCCCAGTACATCACTGGGACCAACCTTCCTGCCATCCAGGACCTATATACTAGGCGGTGTCAGAGGAAGGCCCAAAGAATTTTCAAATACTCCAGTCATCCAAGTCATTGACTGTTCTCTCTGCTACTGCACGGCAAGCGGTACCAGAGCGCCAAGTCTAGGTCCTAAAGGCTCCTTCACAGCTTCTACCCCCAAGCCATAAGACCGCTGAACAATTGATCAAATGGCCACCTGGACTGTTTACATTGACACCCCCACCCCCCTTTATTTTTACACTGCTGCTACTCGCTGTTTATTATTTATGCATGTTCACAATGTACAAATGATCTTGACTAACCTGTACCCCCCGCACATTGACTCGGTACCAGTACCCCCTGTATATATCATTGTTATTGTTATATAATTTTCTTGTGTTACTTTATTTTTTACTTTATTTTATTTAGTAAATATTTTCTTAACTCTATTTTCTGAACTGCATTGTTGGGTAAGGGCTTGTAAGTAAGCATTTCACAGTAAGGTCTACACCTGTTATATTTGCGCATGTGAAAATGTATGCATTCACTAACTGTAAGTCGCTCTGGATAAGAGCGTCTTCTAAATGACTAAAATGTAAAATGTAATGTGACAAATACAATTTGATTTGATATGATTTGATATCCTGTCTGCAGGAGTTCTGAGGAGCTGGTCAGTACTGGTACTGTGTATCACTCCTTTTAATATTGAAATGTGGACATGCAAGTCTATAATGGCAAAGGGATCTTCCAAGTAAGCAAAGGTCAGGCTCATGGGCCAGGGTCTGGTATTTACATGTAAACAATACTGAATATTTGTATTACTGTGTTGAATTCCAGGTAGTAACCTACGTATGCATGATTACCAGTTCTCCCATATTGCCTCCTCATCCTAAAGATAGGTCATGCCGAATAATGACATTAGTGGTGTATGACTATTTTCAGTATCCCTGCATGGTCTGGAAGGTCACTGTTCCAGTTAGGGGGTTTCTGTGTCTATGTGTTTATGTCTATGTGGTCAGACAGACAGCCAGCAGCCAGGTCATTGTCACTGCTCCTGAGAAACAGAAACTGGAAATGACATCACCAAAAGATGTTACCTGAAACGTAGAAGACGGGCCTGTGTCAGTAACCTGGGACCCACTACCTTCTGAAAAAGTTGGCAGGTGTTTCATATCTCTCAGCCACACTGACCTATGACCATGCAGAAGAAGTCATACAAACACTTCTCCAGACATATGAAGCCTAGATGAAAATGCACACACACTGTTATGATATTTTCTCTCTCGCTCGCTCTCTCTCTCTAACCCCCCCCTCTCGCTCGCTCTCTCTCTCTCTCTCTCTCTCTCTCTCTCTCTCTCTCTCTCTCTCTCTCTCTCTCTCTCTCTTTCTTTCTCTTTCTTTCTCTTTCTCTCTCGCTCCTCCCCGAACCCTCCTTCTATCTTTCTCTGCAACTGTTGTGGAAAATAACCACCATACTTTATTACAAATAAGGTCTTACAGAGTTTTTGTTGCATCAATAAATGACTTTATTAAAGTTTTCAACAAAGCTGATACCCATCTGCAGAGGGGCACCCATTCTTAAAGACCCCCTTCATCTTATATAGTCCTCTTCCGTTTTCCCGCTCTTTTATTGCTCCGCCCACTTCCTTTGTCCCTGAGGACGGCTGAACTATTACTCCAACCAATCACCCACTCCTCTGTACCTCACCCCCTCAAGCTGTAATCAATCAAGAAGATTCCAAGGAGACAAAGGTCTAGCCCAAACTCTATTCAACCCTGGTGCCGCTCCCTTCACTGTGTTTGAAGAGAGAGACAAAAGGCAGCCATGGATTCAAGTAAGAGAAAGCAACTTGACCCTAGGGCAGTTTTTCTCTACTCCCCCACACACACAGTGAAATGCCCCAATAAAATTCCTAGCCCAGTAACAAACAATTCTAACTCAATGTTCGTGATTAACCCAGTTCTATCTTCTAATTTATTAAAGAATATACATCATATCCCTCCTAATGGGATTACTAATCCCATAAATTTACAAAAGTATATCATGTTTATGCTATCAATCACAATCTTTGCATTCAAGGTTATACTCATAATAAAAATATCACTATTTCTACTCAAAACAATTCCAACATAAGTGTTAGTCTCCTAACACATTAGAACTAACGTAGCATTGTTTTAACCATACTACCTAGGACATGTTTAAGAATAGTGTCAACATCTTTAACTCACATATCTTCATTCAGATCAATCAGTCAGCTTACAATTCATAATCATACTCAAATTAATTACCCAAAACAAATTTAGAATGACAATTCTGAGTCAGTCACCTTGGTTCCAACATTCAAAGTTAAAACTCTTACCTTGGCACATATTGACACTAACAGAATGTACCTTTATATTATCCATAATTTTAGCATTACCTTCCTCACAACGAGAATTACAACTTAATGCATTCCTAGTCTAAATTACTATCAATTTAGCAGTGTATAATAACTCCTCAATCCAACATACTACCTCAACTAACACTCCCTTCCTCTACCGGCACTCAATCTTCTGGCGTCCTCCTTATGTCCTTCAGATAGCTTCATAGTTCATCTTGGATTGCCCATGGCATTGCCCCAATTCCAATGTCACACCTGAGCCAACCCACCTCCACCATCATTCTGTTTTGTCCATTTTGCCAACTAGTAACTATGAAGAACGTTGTATTGGCATAGATCTCTCTCTTCCTGCTCACTGCACATGGACTCCTGTCACATTCTTGAGAGAAAAGGCACAAAAGAGAACGCAATTGATTGCTTTGATTTAATGCTGGATTCAGGTCTCCTGGCAGAGGTGGTGTCGGACAGGAAGGTCTTCAACGCCTTTGTTGCTCCTCTTCAGCCGGGTAGAGGGTTTTTGGTTTTTATTGAGGTTTACACCGTTCTGGACCGAATTATCTCTGCTATGCATTACGACACCATCTGTAGTAACCTCAGGAAAGGACAGATCACAACAGTTCAGTTAAGTTAATTTCCAATCCAAAACATCCCTTGAATTCTCCCAAATTATATAACCCAATTGTTTTATTGAAACATTCCTATATTTCCTCATAATCTATTTGATATTACTCTGGTGTTTCCCTTTTCCTTGTTCCTATTCTAACAATTGCTTACACTTCTCTCCTCATCCTGGTTGATCATAAAATTGTTTATAGTTAGAAATCCCTAAATATTACAAAAGTTGTGATTGAATCCTAGCACACAGTCCTGGTAACTGTGAAGATTTTGAACTACTGTTAATTCTTTAAATGGAGATGTGGTGCATATTAGACTATCTTCTTTATTTACTTGTAATGTGATATATTGTACTCATCTATACCAATCATTGTTTAACGCTTCCTTCCATTCCCTTTCTTCTGCATTTGGCATGGCTCTAACATGTAAAGGGTTTAATGCACTTTCCCAAGGAATAATTACTTCAATACCCCCACCCCCTGGAAATGTAGCATTTATAAGTACTACATCCAATTGTTTATCTAAGTCCTGGGCTGTTATTCTTATGTCTATGATCCATCTGTCTTTTTCTTTTATTATCTTAAGGTCACAGTTACCCCATGTGATTTCCCCATAATCCTTGTGTTGGTTCCTCCCACACCAATAACCAGTTGACCCTCATACTTTAATAGCGATCCCTTTCTGTATTTTAGTTATGCTTCCTGCCTGTGCAGGAATATACATTTTAATCCTATCTGCTTCCCTTCTCTGCCTTATTATTTTGCTCTTTACTATTGTCAGTATGCCATTCCCCTTATCCTCAGGGAAATTAGTCAAGGGCAGAGAAATCAATGATGGGGATATCTGGTGCATCTTGGAGGTCTGGAATCTCTCAGTGTTCTCGAAGGTCTTGGAGGTCTGGAATCTCTTGGCGGTCTGGAATGTCTTGGAGGTCTGGAATCTCTTGGAGGTCTGGAATCTCGCGGCGGTCTCTTAGTCATCAGTTCCCTCACTCTGGTACAATGGTTTAGATGATACCCGATCGCGCTCCCCTCTATCCGTACCGCCGTTGGTGTAACCGGGACGATGATGTATGGTCACTTTAGCTGTTAACCTTCTCCTGTCACTAGGGTCTCCGGATCAGCCAGAGTCCCTCTCAATCTATCGACATCGGTCTGCGAAAGAGTGTCCTTCTACCAGCCTACCCATAAGGAAGCTCTGAGTTACTGCTGCAAGGACACACAAGCACAGACACACACAAAAGACAACAATGCTACCCAATTGCTGGGGTTGGAACACTCCTATAGTGGGAAACATGGATCTAAGTATCTGTCTCCGCCACTTTTACCATCATTGAGGTAGCCAACAACACCTGGTACAGGCCCCTCCACATAGGGTCTTTCCAACTCTTTCTTCCGTAGTCTTTTACCATCACATAGTCTCCAGGGCGCAGAAAACACTCAGATTCTCCTAATCCGTTGGGCAGAGTTCACTTCACCCATGGGAAAAAAATCTTAAGAACATTGTTAGGTTAGGTAAGACACAGTATGCTACTTATGTCCTCTCATCCGTCAGGAGAAGCCTTAAGATTATGAAGCGCACCTCCTTCCAGCTCATTGTAGTCCCCTCAATTCATAGACAGACCTCTACACCCTGCCTCCTATCACAAAAACAAAAAAGATTTAACCTAACCATAACACATTATTACTACTGCTCATATCCTTAATACAATTTGCATATCTTACCACAAAAACATTAAAAATATTAAAACCATTAAAAACCATTAAATCTCCTGTAAGGCCAAAAATCATCAAAACACCTTTAAAACCCCTGTAAGCCCAAAATCAAAATTGTTAACACCTTCCCCCCTTTGGACACATGCATCACATCGTGATTCATGTGTTCAAAAAACAAAACAACAACATTGCTTGTTAAACCAAAAATAATAACTGAACTTAAAATGACAACCCTTGATGATATCTTAACCCAATTGCATTCGTTATTCAAGGATATCTCTCCTTCAAGACTAACTCTCCCACTTCATCTTTGTCCTGTTTGGGATGATATATAGGATTAATGCCAAATTATATACTTCTTTACAATTGCTTATTATAATGAACCCCTAATTAAGCATTCCCCCAAGATTTATAGTGTGGATGATCAGATCACACTATAAAGCCAGGATAGATTGCAGAGGTCATTGAAATCATTCAATTAACTGTTCCATCAAATAGTATACTACTCATTAACAACCGTCAAAACATTTCATAAATGTTGTATCCCAAGTGTACAGTATGTCTTTAGTACAGCTCTTTTCAAAATAAATCACACGTATTTACTTATCCCTCAGTAAATAAAAGCCCAAATTACATGTGTTTGCCCCTTTAAGATATTTCACTTCCATCCCGTGAAAAAAACCAAAATAAAAATAAAAATCCTATACAGCTAACATTTCATACTAAGTGGTTTGTTTGTGGTTATTTGAACACCATATAAAACTATAAACAAACAAAAAATGGCCAGGCCTTATTTATAATCTCAGCAAATATTTAAAAGAAAAGAGAATCACTCCCCCCTTTTTCCTGGAAGAAAAAGTACACATTTAGTTAGTTTCCATTTTGATACCTCTTAATCAGTCCACACAATCTAAATTCGAAATTCTCACTCTCTTGCCACATCCCCTGATCCCTCCTTTCAGACAACCCTCAAGAACATCACTTGTGACTGCTCCCTTCTCCGGTGAATTCCACAATCCAGTACACACAAAACGAAATAAAATCACATAAGATTTAAACCCCTAGGCTTTTCCTTAGCCGCACTGCTACCACTCAATCACCCCCAACATGCTTCGTGACATCGGAAACTCAAATATGCTATCTCTTGCCTCGTTGGTTGTACTTTCCCACATGCCCTGTGGCCCCCCTCCTATAAAATAATTTACTAATGGTTTCGCCCATTAGCGTCATCGTCATTCGACACCCATAACACTTTACTACAATCAAATTCAACCCCTCTAGCGATTGTTTAAATGCAGCATGATACATCATTTGACTATTTGTAACCCTCATTCGCGCTGTCACCCATACATACTGTGAATTTACATTTCACCTTTCAGAATGTATTATCTTTGACCCTCGGAAGGATTCTTTAACTCCACTGAATGTAATACTTCTCCCTCTCACAAATACAGTCAATTCCTCAGTGTAAGGAATCAGTGATATTTGATCCCAAGTATCTATTAAAATGTTGTTTGAGACGTGATCTCCTACATCTCCCTCATCATTCATACTGTAGGGGATTTCCATCAATCCGTGAAGAAAGACTCCCAATCAAGACACATCAGACATTTTAATGTTTCATTAAGTGGAATACACCTATATCATAACAAACCCATAACCACTTTCCAGTATTCTAATCATTTCAATCTGCTGCCTTGATTTTAGTAAAAATATAAATTGTTGTGTAATCAATCCAGAACCTACAAAAAGTTAGTCCTGTCCCCTAGTCCAAAATAAATGCTTTTCTAGCTACCCTGTAGTGGTCCTGCCCATGAGTTCTAAGACTGCTGCCATTCATCTTAGCTGGTTCCATTTCTTTGCCAATTTTCCTGTTGTGGTTGCCTAGGCAGCCATGGGTTGGTAGGACAATCCCTTCTCACATGTCCTAATTGATTGCACCTCCAGCAGACACCTGGTCTTCTTGGTCCACCACTCTGGTGTGTTTGATGCTGTGGTTGGTACCATTGATTCTTGGGTCCATTTTCATTATTCTTGTTTTGCCACTGCCCAGGGGATTGGTGTGTATACACATTCACTACTGGTAAGGCAGGAGCTCTTTGGCCTTGCTGCTGAGGCAGTGGTTGTTGACCTCCCTGAATGACAGGTGCCATGCCACCCTCCTCCGGCGATGCCGGAGTAATCACTGGAGCTTGTGTTCTCTTTTTGTCCTTTCTTGACAGCTCTTCCAGCTGCATTTGTGTCAGTTTTCTTTGAATGTCTCTCCCTTAATCTGTCAGTTACTGTTCATCCTTCCTGTATTTCTCCACTGCGTGGATAACATGGTCACAGAACTCTTTGTGTGACTTTGACGTTGGTCCCATCACATCTTCTAGTCTGCTTCTGACAGGCGTTGGCATTCCTTCCATCAATGATGTCCTAAACAGTGTTGTCATCAGTGGATCCCCCTCCGGATCCCTTTCTGTTTCTTGTCGCCACCTCTTGAGCTGGTCCTCCAGATAACCTGCCGGGTTTTCTTTATCTCCCAATGGCTCCCCTTTTAGTGCTTTAGGGTCTATTTTGGCTGGATACTCTATTCTCAGAGTGTGCCACAGTCCTGGCCTATAATTGTCAAAGGCCACTCCATCCAGTACCGTTCTCCGCACCGCCTGTATGAGGCCATCCGCCTGCATCAAGTTCTCCATTTTGGCCACTCCCACCACCCTGGCCAGCAATGCCTTCAAGTCTCCCACCGCCAGTAGCTTCCCCATCGTTTGTTCTTCAAATGTTCTAATCTATTTCCTGCTCCTTCATGCAGGTTAGGCAGTCTAGTCACCAGACCTTCCAGGTCCTGCGTTCCCCAAGGCACATAGTGAACCTGTGTCCCCTTTACCAAAATGGGACATTGAGCTCCACATTTTTCTGGCTTTTTTATTGTCCTTCTGTTTCTTAAATTTGCTTTTTCCAGATGAGCGTATAGTGCCTTATCTAATTCTGTTACTATAGGTTTGCCTCCCGTGGCTCCTTGCTCTGATAGTCGTCCCTCTGTCTCACTCTGTTCTTGATCAGAGTCAGCATACTGTCTAAGTTCTTCACCTTCCTCATCATTTGTATTCCCCCCATCTCTTTGCCCATCATACTCTTGTTCATTTATCCCTCAGTCCTCCATAACAGTCTATATCTAAATGTGATTTGTTTCCTCTTTTAGGCGTGGAAACCTGTTGTTTCCCATTTTCTTCCTCTTCTATCTCTATATTCCCTGTTATTGAGACTACACCTGTAACCTGTGAATACTGCCCCCCTTCTGCGTATGGTGGTGGTATAGTTGAACCAGCATTTTTTTGGTTCACTCCCTCTCTCTTCTAATTTTCTTGTTATTCTTTGTTCCCTTATCTTATCCATTCTTACACCAAACGTTCCCTCTTTTGGCCATTTAGTTACTATTTTCCTGGTCCTTTTTTCCCCATTTGTCAGAGATATTACCAATATTACTATTTTCTGGGAACCTTCTCTTCATGATTGCTACTGGTGTTCCTGCCATCTCTACTTCTTGTGTGGTTTAGTGTCTATATTAGGGTGTAAGGTAAATTATTCCTGTTGTCTTTCTCAGCTAAACGTTTTATATCCCTCAGCTAATGGTATTTAACTCCCTAATATATCTTCATACTCTTCTGCTTTCCCTAAATGAGATTTTATCCCTTGCCTTTCCTTTACTATCCTTCTATCATTACTGGAGCAATGACACTTGTAATAACTATTTCGCATTAAATTGTGCCTTTTTCTGATAATGTTATAATTGTAGCCTATTGCATTACTTTAGTTTAAAATGTAAGTTTGTTTGTTCAACAAATCTACAACCCACTATAAGTTGGTGCTATTCCCTCAGCACAATAGCCAAAGCTACTTGCATCCCCTGGTCCCCGTAACGAAAATAAATTATCGTTCTAGAATTCACCAACTATTTGCATACATCACTTGTGTTAAGCAACCTATCAAATAAAGTAATAACAATTAGAATTTGTCAAAGAACTGTCTTCCAGTCAAGTATTTAGACCTCTACTTGAAATCTTACAGCTCAATCCAACTCGCTGGACTGTCTCTATTTTACCCGCGAACCAGAGCCATAAATTATTCTCCTTTGTTATCAATCCAAACCATTACCACAGCCAGCCCGCTATTCAATTTCTGTAACTGTCCTTTCTGATTACGCTCTAATTAGTAAAACAACACTGGCTACAATTTACAAGCATACATTTAATTCACATCCATATTCTATTTTATTCTCAGTAGCTTTCAAATGATCCACTCATTCGGGCGGCGGGTAGCCTAGTGGTCAAGAGTGCCGTGCCAGCGACGGAAAGGTCGCCGGTTCTAATCCCCGAGCCGACCAGGCAAAAATCTGTCGATGTGCCCCGAGCAAGACACCCAACCCTAACCACTCCTCTAAATCGCTCTGGATAAGAGCGTCTGCCAACTGACCACAATGTAATTCTGCGCCACGGAAAATAACTAACTATCTTTCTCCTATTCCAGTTGAATACCGGAGTCGTTCAATTTGAAATCAGCCAGCTGCTAACTCATTCAGTCTTATAACACAAAATGAACATTGGCTGTTCTATCAATCTAAGCAACCCATAAACGTAATTGGAAAATCTAATGCAGAATCTATGCTTTATATGAATGAAAACTAAATCCTCCGTTATTCCAATTCTAAATTGTCTGTATTTCTAGTATCTTGCACATACCACATTTATCACAAAATAGCTTTGAAGGACACAGATCTCACACGCTCAACGTAAATACCTAAGCAGTCAACGAGTCAAACCCACGTTCATTGATTTGAAAACAGATTTAACCAGATGAATTATATTTTCCCCCTAATATACTAAAATTCCTTGACTAAATCACCTCTGCTTCTGAAATGATAGATAACTACGCTCCATGTACTGTCTCTCACCCCCCACGTACGTCTACGTGTTTGGGCGCTCAAGCCAGCACTTATATATTATTCCACTTTCATCCACTCTCCATTAATCAATTACCCACACATAACATACATCATATGTCAATATTATTCATCATCCACCGCATTCATATTTTTTATTATTCTTTATCGCCACATGTTAATTTCCCCTAATTCAGTCCCAGCGGAACATCACTTTAAGAACCTAGACACCCGTACACGTAACCTGTTCCTCCAACTGGATTTGTCCTACCCCTCCGAGAAAAGCCACACACACACACACCTTCTGATTTCCTTTTAATCAGGACACACACACTCCTTCTGATTTCATTTTAATAACAATAATCAGGGCACACACACTCCTTCTGATTTCCTTTTAATCAGGACACACACACTCCTTCTGATTTCCTTTTAATAATATTAATCAGGGCACACACACTCCTTCTGATTTCCTTTTAATCAGGGCACACACACTCCTTCTGATTTCCTTTTAATCAGGACACACACCTTCAGATTCAGCCTGATCGAAACACACAGTGTCACGATCGTCATATGGAACAGACCAAGGCGCAGCGTGATGAACAAACATACTTTAATTAGTTAAAGTTTAAACATGAATACAAAACAAGAAACGACTCGTGACGTCCACGGTATCAATGACCGAACACGGAACAAAAACCCACAACCACAAAGGGAAAACATACAGTTTAAATATGGCTCCCAATCAGAGACAACCAGCCAACAGCTGACACTCGTTGCCTCTGATTGGGAGTCACTCAGGCAAAACATAGAAATCAACACAACAGAATTACCAACATAGAAATACACACATAGAATGAACACACCCTGGCTCAACATAATGAGTCCCAGAGCCAGGGTGTGACAGTACCCCCCCCTAAAGGTGCGGACTGCGACCGCGCCTCAACTAAACAAAACAGGGGAGGGCTGGGCGGGCATACCTCCTCGGCGGCGGTTCTGGCTCCGGCCTTGACCACCACCCTCCAATACACCCCCCATAGCGCCCCTGGTCCAGTCTGGCCCCGCCGGCTGGAGCCGAACTGGACATAGCAGGAGCGGTTAGCTTCAGCTCCATAGTGGAGCAGTTGACCGGTACCTTACCAGGCACCGGTGACCCAGGCACGGGTTGTGCTGGACTGACGACGCGCACCCCTGGCTTGGTGCGTGGAGGAGGGACGGGCCTTACCAGGCTGACGACTCGCACCCCTGGCTTGGAGCGTGGAGGAGGAACGGGCCTTACCAGGCTGACTTCTCGCACCCCTGGCTTAGTGCGAGTGGCAGGAACAGGCCGGGCCGGGCTGGCGACGCGCACCGTATACTTGGTGCGAGTGGCAGGAACAGGCCGGCCGCGACACGCGCACCGTATACTTGGTGCGAGTGGCAGGAACAAGCCGGGCCGGGCTGGCGACGCGCACCGTATACTTGGTGCGAGTGGCAGGAACAGGCCGGGCCGGCGACGCGCACCGTATACTTGGTGCGAGTGGCAGGAACAAGCCGGGCCGGGCTGGCGACGCGCCCCGTAGACTTGGTGCGAGTGGCAGGAACAGGCCGGGCCGGGCTGGCGACGCGCACCGTATACTTGGTGCGAGTGGCAGGAACAAGCCGGGCCGGGCTGGCGACGCGCACCGTAGACTTGGTGCGAGTGGCAGGAACAGGCCGGGCCGGGCTGGCGACGCGCACCGTATACTTGGTGCGAGTGGCAGGAACAAGCCGGGCCGGGCTGGCGACGCGCACCGTATACTTGGTGCGAGTGGCAGGAACAGGCCGGGCCGGGCTGGCGACGCGCACCGTAGGCTTGGTGCGTGGAGCAGGAACAGGTCGGGCTGGGCTGGCGACGCACACCGTAGGCTTGGTGCGTGGAGCAGGGACAGGCCGGACTGGGATGGCGACGCACACCGTAGGCTTGGTGCGTGGAGCAGGGACAGGCCGGGCTGGCGACGCACACCGTAGGCTTGGTGCGTGGAGCAGGGACAGGCCGGGCTGGGCTGTCGACGCACACCGTAGGCTTGGTGCGTGAAGCACGGACAGGCCGGGCTGGGCCGGCGACGCACACCGTAGGCTTGGTGCGTGGAGCAGGGACAGGCCGGGCTGGGCTGGCGACGCACACCGTAGGCTTGGTGCGTGGAGCAGGGACAGGCCGAACCGGGCTGTGGAGACGGATAGGAGGCCTGGAGTGAAGAGCGGCCACAACCCGTCCTGGCTGAATGCCTACCCTCACACACTCTGTGTGAGGCATCCGCACGGACGTACAGGGCGGTGTACCCCTGGCCTGGTGGCCTTCTGGATCCGCCCCTTTTTGCCTCCGTCAGCCCCGTCGTCCATGCCGTGTGCCCCCCTAAAAAATTTCTGGGGTTGCCTCTCGACCGTCCGACGACGACCCTGATCACGCCGTTGCTCCTCTCTCCGTCGCCTCTCCACTGTCTCACTCCATGGCCGGCGATCCATCCCGGCCAGGATTTCCCCCAAGTCCAGGACCCTTTACCGTCCAATATCTCCTCCCATGTCCAGGCTGCCTGCTCCTGGACACGCTGCTCCTCTTTCGCCAGGGCCTTTCCCGGCGCTTCCTCCCATGTCCAGCCCAAGGGCTGCCCCTGGACACGCTGCTTGGTCGTTGCATGGTGGGTTTTTCTGTCACGATCGTCATATGGCACAGACCAAGGCGCAGCGTGATGAACAAACATACTTTAATTAGTTAAAGTTTAAACATGAATACAAAACAAGAAACGACTCGTGACGTCCACGGTATCAATGACCGAACATGGAACAAAAACCCACAACCACAAAGGGAAAACATACAGTTTAAATATGGCTCCCAATCAGAGACAACCAGCCAACAGCTGACACTCGTTGCCTCTGATTGGGAGTCACTCAGGCAAAACATAGAAATCAACACAACAGAATTACCAACATAGAAATACACACATAGAATGAACACACCCTGGCTCAACATAATGAGTCCCAGAGCCAGGGTGTGACACACAGTTTAAGTAAGAACATAGCTTATCTTTTAAACAGCGGCCACCATACTTTATTACAGGTCTTACAGAGTTTTTGTTGCATCAAGAAATGACTTTTTTAAAGTTTTCAACAAAGCCGATACCCATCTGCAGAGGGGCACCCATTCTTAAGGACCCCTTCATCTTATATAGTCCTCTTCAGTTTTCCCGCTCTTTTATTGATCCGCCCACTTCCTTTGTCCCTGAGGACGGCTGAACTATTACTCCAACCAATCACCCGCTCCCCTGTACCTCACCCCCTCAAGCTGTAATCAATCAAGAAGATACCAAAGAGACAAAGGTCTAGCCCAAACTCTATTCAACCCTGGTGCCGCTCCCTTCACTGTGTTTGAAGAGAGAGACAAAAGGCAGCCATGGATTCAAGTAAGAGCAAGCACCTTAACCCTAGGGCAGTTTCTCTCTACTCCCCCCCACACACAGTGAAATGCCCCAATAAAATCCTAGCCCAATAACAAACAATTCTAACTCAATGTTCGTGATTAACCCAGTTCTATCTTCTAATTTATTAAAGAATATACATCACAACATTGAGTGGTCTGCTCATAAAGTGAAAAAGCTACCGGTATCTGTGAAACACCATGTCCATTAACCACACAACCAGCAGCAGCTAGGAAACACATGCTCCAAAACCACCACCACCAGACTGAACAACACAGTGTCAGACCCCAAACACACCCTCACCTCATCGTCTAACTCTCAAACTGAGTGAAGGGTTATTTTCAGAGAGCAACTATAGAATGTGACTTATTTTTCAACTAACATACAGGATTTTTTTTATAGAACAGCAGCCCTCATCAAAAGGAAGTCTCTGCTCTTTCTCTACTCTTTCTTCTCTGTGTGTTTTGGTTTGTCAACTGCTAGCTACCAGTGACAGTGATAGATGAGGACATACAGCCAGAGGAAACAGTCATACAACGCCTTAAATAGATGTCTAGTGATCCCTTCTCCTGCTTCTATTAACAGGGAATACTCCTTCTCCTACTCTCCAACCTAAAAAGGTTTCTCTTAAAACTCCCTTGCGTATTGATGGATTTGATATGGTTTGGTACACTATTCCATTCCACAAGTGTTTTAAGGAGAGAGCTTTTTCCAGCCATGCTCCTACAGTGCAGCAGTCTGATATTGGCAACATTAGCTCTGGTGTGATGGCTATGAGAGTCTACTGAAATTAAAATAACCAGACAGGTAACTGGGGGCAAGGTCATGTATCACTTTAAAACCCATCAACAGTTTAATCTGCACCACCACCAGATCAACTGGAAGCCAGCTCAGTTCCCTGAAATGATTAGGACCAATGTGCGTCCCGGTGGCTAAGCTTCAGTATAATTCTCATTAGTTTGTTTTGGGTCGTTTAAAGTTTGTCCTTCAGATTTTGTGATACGCCACTGAACCATGAGATAGAAGCATAGTCGTAGTGGCACTGTATCAGAGATGTATCCAGGGTCCTCATACTCTCTGTATACAGGAACTTGGCTACCTTGCCAGGAACTTTGTCCTGCAGTGAACCTACCCAATGACCTTCAGAGCCATAAGTTCACATGTCATGTGTTGGTCCAGTTCACATCCCAGTGTATTTAACAGAGCATTTTTCCTTCACCGCTACACCATTAAACTTGACCGAGAAGTTGGAATAGTTTCTCACTTTGTGTTAGGAACAAAAAAGGATACTTTCTGTCTTGCCTAAATGGATAACCACTTACTGACTTTAGTCAGTTGGCTGCTTAGGGTCTTTTCAACGGTCTCCTTAGTCTAATGTGACACCAAAGGGTAGAATCATCCTCACACAGGATCTATTGCATGTGCTTTCTTACATGATAACTCTAGGAAAACCGTTAGCTTTCTATAAATTCATTGTTGGTCTTTGCATGGTGTGTGTTGACTGTAGAATGCCTAGTCATCAGGGATTGGTTGGATATCTCGAAACATTTGCTTTATTACTGTGTGATAACACCTACATAATACCTATATTCAGCAACATATCATGATGTATTGATTCTGCAGTTTTGAATGTGCCAATGGTGTGGTTGGTTCAGCAGCTGTTGCAGTGCTTCTAGAACGGAAAAGAAATTAAGACCCTGTGCTAGATGCATGTCACTCATTACATTTAAAGCAAAACGGGACTGTATGGAATGATTGTTTCTATTACATAATAAGATAAACTGCAGGACTAGGACAACTGCAGTTATGCCCTAAATACCACACTTCATTGAGCTGTAACTTTATTTTGTCTTAATTCATGACAGAGCTGTTTTTGTGTAAGGGTTTATAATACCTTATTTCAGACTGACATGTATTTATAATGTATTTATAATGCATTTATAATGTCGCCCATGCAGTATATGATGCATTGGTGGTGAGTAATTACACAGTAACCACAGTGTGATTTGTACTTGAGCTGAGGAGGAGTTATCAGATCCACCCCCACTTCTCTTTTCCTGTCATCTCATCCTGTTCTGCTGAATTTGGGGGAGGAGCTGACTTTAATGAAGTAAAATAGGACCCACACACTCAGATACGTACAGATAGAAAGTGCAAATATGTAAAGTGCCATTTACAGTATGAATGACACCTGGAAAAGCACTATATAAATCAAATCCATTATTATCTATTAATTGATTGTGTAACACTTTGCATTGCAGTGTATTATTGTTTAATTATTCATGTAGGCACACTGTAACAAATATTACAACTTAACAATGAGTAATTACAATACTTCCTACACAATACTTACATTAATAAATATACAGTGAAAAGATCATTGTAATATAGAATGCAACCATTGATTGATGTCAGAATAACATATATATTTGTGTTTTTCAGCTGTGGGTGTTCCTCTGTTCATCAACAAGACAGTGGGGGACTCCATGGAGCTGCTGGCTGTCACACCCTGGCTCTGGGGATTCTATATGTTGAGCCAGGGTGTGTAGATTATATGTGTTCTTGTTCTGTGTTGTATATTCTATGTATTGTATTTCTATGTTGGCCAGAGTGGTTCCCAATCAGAGGCAACGAGTGTCAGCTGTTGCTGGTTGTCTCTGATTGGGAGCCATATTTATACAGGCTGTTTTCCCACAGTAGTTGTGGGATCTTGTTCCAGTTGGTTTTGTGTTTGTACCGTGGACTTCACGTATCGTTTGTTGTTTTGTTTATTGTTTGTGCACTTAATTAAATAAGATGTACAAATCTCACGCTGCGCCTTGGTCTACTCCCTTCGACGATCGAGACAGAAGATCCCACCATACCAGGACCAAGCAGCGTGTCCAGGAGCAGGCGGCCTGGACATGGGAGGAAGCGCCGGGAAAGGAGCTGGAGAGGTTGGCGATGGCCCAGGTGGGCAAAGTGTGGTCCTGGGAGGACATGCTCGGGGGAAAAGGGCCATGGGCTAAGATTAAGGCCCTGGCGAGAAAGGAGCAACGGCGTCAACAGTGTCGTCGTCGGACGGACGAGAGGCAACCCCAAAACATTTTTAGGGGGGGGCACACGGCATTGGCGACTGGGCAGCAGGAGGCTGCCACAGGGCGAATTGGGAGGTTGGCAGAGGAGGCCGCCAGGTTACGGGGGCCACTGGTCAAAGAGGGGAAGGAAGATGTAGAGGCACGGCGAGAGGTACTGGGGTGTGTTACCAGTCCGGTCCGGCCCGTTCCAGATCCCTGCGTAGGGCCAGTGGTGTGTGTCCCCAGTACGGTCCGGTCTGTTCCTGCTCCCCGCACCAAGGTAATGGTGCGCGTCGCCAGCCCGGCCCGGCCTGTTCCTGCTCCTCGCACCAAGCCTACGGTGCGCGTCGCCAGCCCAGCCCGGCCTGTTCCTGCTCCCCGCACCAAGCCTACGGTGCGCGTCGCCAGCCCAGCCCGGCCTGTTCCTGCTCCCCGCACCAAGCTAACGGTGCGCGTCGCCAGCCCAGCCCGGCCTGTTCCTGCTCCCCGCACCAAGCTAATGGTGCGCGGCGCCAGCCCAGCCCGGCCTGTTCCTGCTCCCCGCACCAAGCTAACGGTGCGCGTCGCCAGCCCAGCCCGGCCTGTTCCTGCTCCCCGCACCAAGCTAATGGTGCGCGGCGCCAGCCCAGCCCGGCCTGTTCCTGCTCCCCGCACCAAGCGAACGGTGCACGTCGCCAGCCCAGCCCGGCCTGTTCCTGCTCCCCGCACCAAGCTAATGGTGCGCGGCGCCAGCCCAGCCCGGCCTGTTCCTGCTCCCCGCACCAAGCGAACGGTGCACGTCGCCAGACCAGCCCGGCCTGTTCCTGCTCCCCGCACCAAGCTAATGGTGCGCGGCGCCAGCCCGGCCCGGCCTGTTCCTGCCACTCGCACCAAGCCTACGGTGCGCGTCGCCAGCCCGGCCCGGCCTGTTCCTGCCACTCGCACCAAGCCTACGGTGCGCGTCGCCAGCCCGGCCCGGCCTGTTCCTGCCACTCGCACCAAGCCTACGGTGCGCGTCGCCAGCCCGGCCCGGCCTGTTCCTGCCACTCGCACCAAGCCTACGGTGAACGTCGCCAGCCCGGCCTGGCCTGTTCCTGCCACTCGCACCAAGCCTACGGTGTGCGTCGCCAGCCCGGCCCGGCCTGTTCCTGCTCCACGCACCAAGCCAGGGGTGCGCATCGTCAGCCCGATCCGGCCCGTTGCTGCTCCACGCAGAGTGTCTCACTCTACACTCTACAACAAACCACTTAGATATTTTTAAAGGTAAATCGTTTTAAAATATATATTCATGTATTCAATATGTAATGATTTGAAGCAAAATGAAACTCTACACTTTAACCTGGAAATCCAGTTCCTCAGTTACAGCTTTGAAACTCCTCCCATCTCTGGTCAGTGGTAATAAATTCCGCTTAGCTCTGCCACTGATGTACACACACACAAACCACACAACACACACAAAACACACACACACACAAAAACACGATACAGTACATAAACAATAACCCTGAGGCACATCACATAAACAGACAAATTGAAATACAACCATAAACAACACAATAACAAACATATCTATGTAGACAGTATCTAACTAAACGTATACCTCATAATTGAGGGGGTGGCAGAAGATGTCCATTTCCATTGTGGAACAACTGATGTTAGCTGGCTAGGCTTGCCACCTGACAGCTGAGCAAAGGTTTGAGGGGAGGCCTACACTATCTATCTATCTATCTATCTATCTGTGCATGGTGCAGCATAAAACAAACATCTACACATTCTGATATAAAACCACAAGCTCTGATCTCATCAATTCAGGTCTCTAAGGAGCGAGTGTGAGACCATGTAGCCAACTAGAAGGAGAAGTTGGTCAGAATATAAACGCACTATCTTTTGACATTTCTCTTGAATCTTTCTCTCTCTGTTTTTCTGTGTGACGGTGAAGAGGTGTGATCTAAGCAGACTGTCATCATATAGGAAGTAGAGTGGTTTGTCAGAAGGACTGTATTTGTATAGAAAGTAACTTGTATGTGGGGACAGAATGGAGCACACCTTGCTCTGTTTGCTACTATGTACAGCGCATTCAGAAAGTATTCAGACCCCTTGACTTTTTCACATTTTGTTACATTACAGCCTTATTCTAAAATTGATTATATTGTAGTTTTTTCCTCATCAATACCCCTTAATGACAAAGCAAAAACAGGTTTAGACATTTTTAGACATTTATTAAAAATAAAAAACGGAAATATCACATTTACATAAGTATTCAGAACCTTTACTCAGTACTTTGTTGAAGCACCTTAGTCAGCAATTACAGCCTCAAGTCTTCTTGGGTAAGACGCTACAAGCTTTGCACACCTGTATTGGGGAGTTTCTCCCATTTTTCTCTGCGGATCCTCTCAAGCTCTGTCAGGACGGATGGGGAGCGTCGCTGCACAGCTATTTTCAGGTCTCTCCAGATATGTTAGATCGGGTTCAAGTCCGGGCTCTGGCTGGGCCACTCAAGGACATTCAGAGACTTGTCCTGAAGCCACTCCTGCGTAGTCTTGGTTGTGTGCTTAGGATCATTGTCCTTTTGGAAGGTGAACCTTCGATCTGGAACAGGTTTTCATCAAGGATCTCTCGGTACTTTGCTTCGATCATCTTTCACTCGATCCTGACTAGTCTCCCAGTCCCTGCCGCTGAAAAAACAGGCCAGTACCATAAAGGCCTGATTGGTGGAGTGCTGCAGAGATGGTTGTTGCGACGCGCACCACCGGCTTGGTGCGGAGAGCAGGAACAGGCCGGGCTAGACTGGGAACACGCACCACTGGCTTGGTGCGGGGAGCAGGAACAGGCCGGGCCAGACTGGGAACACGCACCACTGGCTTGGTGCGGGGAGCAGGAACAGGCCGGGCAAGACTGGGAACACGCACCACTGGCTTGGTGCGGAGAACAGGTACGGGGCATACCGGACTGGGAAACGGCGCTGGAGGTCTTTGACTGTCTCCGTCCTTTAAACTCCGCGCCCCGTCCTCCTCCAGTGAGGAGTCCTCCTTGAGCCCCCACGAGTGCAGTGGTCGAGGCTCCTCTCTGTCGCTCCCCGACCACCCTTTTAGCCCCCCAAAATGTTTTTATTGGGGCTGTCTCTCCACCCTGATCCCTTTCAGGGCCTCCATCTTTCTTGCCAGATCCTCTCTTATCTCCTGCCAGGTCCATCCTCTCTGCTCCTCCTGGGCACGCTGCTTGGTTCATGTGTGGTGGGTTTTTCTGTCACGTTCGTTTAATTACCGGGACGGACCAAGGTGCAGCGTGAAAGGCGAACATGTTTATTAAAGAATAAACACACAACACAGTAACCAAAACTTAACCGTGACGGTCCAAAGGCTAACACACAAGCCTGACACAGGAACACAACAAAAACCCACAACACAGGCAGGAAAACTGGCTGCCTAAGTATGATCCCCAATCAGAGACAACGAGCGACCGCTGCCTCTGATTGGGAACCACACCCGCCAAACATAGAAATACAAACCTAGAATATATTCACACCCTGACCAAACTAGCTAGAGTTCTATAGGCCAGGGCGTGACAATATACCTGTGAAGGTCTTCAGAAAAGCAATGGCTTAAAACACTCCGAGTCAAGTAATGCTCTACAATTGACCATGTTAGGTAAGTCTGTTTTTATGGGATTGCAAGAGTGTTACAAACCCCGTGGCTTTAAACGTCTAGGGTGGATGGACAAGAGACCCGTAACATAATTCATGCAAATTAGTATCGTGACATGAAACAGTGAGAACAAAAGCTACACGACAACCATAAACTACCGTGAAACATAAAAGGTTTATTTTTGAACACACAGTAAAGGTTTGGGAAAAAGGGCTGAGCAGGACCCAAGAAATGAAACAATAGTGTAAAAAAAAACTAAACTGATCTTGCCTGCCTCAAGAACCGCTAAGCTACTGCTAATCATACAAAAATACAGTGGGTGTTCCGCTCAGGTCTAACTAGTGTTTTTAGACAGTTTCCTTCCTACTGGTAATGTATGCCCAAGGGCAACTTGCTTAAATTCCCCTTTTCCCAGAAACATTTACATTTTACATTTACGTCATTTATCCAGAGCGACTTACAAATTGGTGCATTCACCCTATAGCCAGTGGGTTAACCACTTTACAATATTTTTTTTTTTTTTTTTTTTTTGGGTGGGGGTGGGAGGGGGGTAGAAGGATTACTTTATCCTATCCCAGGTATTCTTTAAAGAGGTGGGGTTTCAAATGTCTCCGGAAGGTGGTGAGTGACTCCGCTGTCCTGGCGTCGTGAGGGAGCTTGTTCCACCATTGGGGTGCCAGAGCAGCGAACAGTTTTGACTGGGCTGAGCGGGAACTATGCTTCCGCAGAGGAAGGGGAGCCAGCAGGCCAGAGGTGGATGAACGCAATGCCCTCGTTTGGGTGTAGGGACTGATCAGAGCCTGAAGGTACGGAGGTGCCGTTCCCCTCACTGCTCCATAGGCAAGCACCATGGTCTTGTAACGGATGCGAGCTTCAACTGGAAGCCAGTGGAGTGTGCGGAGGAGGGGGGTGACGTGAGAGAACTTGGGAAGGTTGAACACCAGACGGGCTGCGGCATTCTGGATGAGTTGTAGGGGTTTAATGGCACAGGCAGGGAGCCCAGCCAACAGCGAGTTGCACTAATCCAGACGGGAGATGACAAGTGCCTGGATTAGGACCTGTGCCGCTTCCTGTGTAAGGCAGGGTCGTACTCTCCGAATGTTTTTTGAGAAGGGGTGCAACTCTCGCTCTCTTGAAGACGGAAGGGACATGGCCAGCGGTCAAGGATGAGTTGATCAGCGAGGTGAGGTAGGGGAGAAGGTCACCGGAGATGGTCTGGAGAAGAGAGGAGGGGATGGGGTCAAGCGGGCAGGTTGTTGGGCGGCCTGCAGTCACTAGTCGCAAGATTTTATCTGGAGAGAGAGGGGAGAAAGAAGTCAAAGCATAGGGTAGGGTAGTGTGAGCAGGACCAGCAGTGTCATTAGACTTAACAAACGAGGATCGGATGTCGTCAACCTTCTTTTCAAAGTGGTTGACGAAGTCATCCACAGAGAGGGAGGAGGGGGGGGGGGGGGGGGGAGGATTCAGCAGTGAGGAGAATGTGGCAAAGAGCTTCCTAGGGTTAGAGGCAGATGCTTGGAATTTAGAGTGGTAGAAAGTGGCCTTAGCAGCAGAAATAGATGAAGAAAATGTAGAGAGTAGGGAGTGAAAAGATGCCAGGTCGGCAGGGAGTTTAGTTTTCTTCCATTTCCGCTCAGCTGCCCGGAGCTCTGTTCTGTGAGCTCGCAATGAGTCATCAAGCCACGGAGCTGGAGGGGAGGACCGAGCCGGCCTGGAGGATAGGGGACACAGGGAGTCAAAGGATGCAGAAAGGGAGGAGAGGAGGGTTGAGGAGGCAGAATCAGGAGATTGGAGGGAGAAGGATTGAGCAGAGGGAAGAGATGATAGGATGGAAGAGGAGAGAGTAGTGGGAGAGAGAGAGCGAAGGTTGCGGCGGCGCTGTTACCATCTGTGTAGGGGCAGAGTGAGTAGTGTTGGAGGAGAGCGAGAGAGAAAAGGATACAAAGTAGTGGTCGGAGACATGGAGGGGAGTTGCAGTGAGATTAGTAGAAGAGCAACATCTAGTAAAGATGAAGTCAAGCGTATTGCCTGCCTTGTGAGTAGGGGGGGACGGTGAGAGGGTGAGGTCAAAAGAGGAGAGGAGTGGAAAGAAGGAGGCAGAGAGAAATGAGACAAATGTAGACGTAGGGAGGTTGAAATCCCCCAAAACTGTGAAGGGTGAGCCATCCTCAGGAAAGGAACTTATCAAGGCGTCAAGCTCATTGATGAACTCTCCAAGGGAACCTGGAGGGCGATAGATGACAAGGATATTAAGCTTAAATGGGCTAGTGACTGTGACAGCGTGGAATTCAAATGAGGAGATAGACAGATGGGTTAGGGGAAAAATTGAGAATGACCACTTGGGAGAGATGAGGATTCCTGTGCCACCACCCCTCTGACCAGATGCTCTCGGGGTATGCGAGAACACATGGTCAGACGAGGAGAGAGCAGTAGGAGTAGCAGTGTTTTCAGTGGTAATCCATGTTTCCGTCAGCGCCAGGAAGTCGAGGGACTGGAGGGTAGCATAGGCTGGGATGAAGTCAGCCTTGTTGGCGGCAGAACGGCAGTTCCAGAGGCTGCCTGAGACCTGGAACTCCAGGTGTGTGGTGCGTGCAGGGACCACCAGGTTAGAGAGGCAGCAGCCACGCGGAAACACACAAAGTTACCAAACAGAGTAACCAGCAAATGAGTGAGTACACAAAACACAGGACACCACAGTATCCATACTCACATATGGAAATAGTCTAACAAAGTTACCAAACAGAGTAACCAGCAAATGAGTGAGTACACAAAACACCACAGTATCCATACTCACATACGGAAAATAGTCTCTAACAACAAACACAACTGACGGGCTTTTAAACAATGGGATGTGTGATTGAAAAACCAGAAACAGGTGGTGCAATGCAGAGGAATGTCCACTGATTGGTCCACCTCAGCAATCAGCAGACACCCCAACGACCACCAATCAGGAACATACAGGACACCTGTGATTAGGGCAGAAGGAGAGGAAAAACACAAAAAGACACAGGATACCTGTATCCGTAACACTCCCACCCTTAAAAGAGCAAACCACAATGGTTTGCGACACACGTACCATCACAACACCCAAAATTCAAAGATCAACAGCATCCTGACGGGATAACAAAAAAAATAAACTAGATCTTTAAACACGAGACAAAGCATCTGCCAACACATTATCCGACCCCTTTTTGTGGCAGATCTCCAAATTATAATTTTGCACTACAAGTGCCCAACGCATAAGGCGTTGGTTCTGGTTGTACATCCGGTGGAGAAAAACTAAGGGGTTATGGTCAGTATACACTATCACTGGTAATGCACTGGAACCAACAAAAACTTCAATGTACTGCAGAGCTAACAACAAAGCTAGAGCTTCTTGTTCAATGGTGGAATAGTTTGTCTGACATTTGTTAAATTTCCGTGAAAAATAACAGACAGGATGGTGCACTCCACTCTGGTCCTGCTGTAGTAGAACAGCACCAGCACCTCTGGCACTTGCATCTACCTCTAGTTTAAACGGTCGTTCAAAATCTGGCGCAGCAAGAACAGGAGTACTACATAAGAGTACTTTAGCAGTGTTGAAAGCAGTACGACAATCTTCAGACCATACAAATTTTCTCACCGGACTGAGCAAATCCGTTAATGGAGCAACTACCGCAGATACATTTTTACAGAAACTACGGTAGTAGCCAACCATCCCTAAAAAGCAGCGTAGCTCTCTTCTGGTGGTAGGTGCGGGAAATGCATTTATAGCTGAGACCTTGGCATCTACAGGGAGCACCTGACCATGGCCGACCTGTTTACCAAGATAAGTAACAGTGGCCTTCCCAAACTCGCACTTTGCTAAGTTCAGGGTTAGAGAAGCGGCTGCTAGACGTTCACACACTACCCTTAGAGTGTTAACATGATCAGACCCCTCAGTTGAATAAATTACCAGATCATCAAGGTAAGCACTACAATTAGGAACTCCAGCCAATACTGTGTTAACCAGGCGTTGGAAAGTGGCTGGTGCGTTCCGCATCCCAAATGCCATGACAGCATATTGTAGGAAGTGATCGGGGGTCACAAAGGCAGAGATGTCGGAGGCACGTGAGGTTAACGGCACCTGCCAGTAACCTTTTAGAAGATCTAGTTTGGTTACATAAGTAGCAGCACCAACAGTATCAATACAGTCATCCAATCTGGGTAACGGGAACGAGTCGGGCACTGTGACAGCATTGACCTTCCGATAGTCCGTACATAATCTGGATGTCCCATCAGGTTTAGGAACCAGAATGCACGGAGAACTCCAAGGACTTGAACTTGGCATAGCCAGGTTATTCTCCAGCAAATAACCGACCTCATCCCTCATTATCTTTCTTTTATAGGCGTTGACACGATAAGCATGTTGCTTTATAGGTGCAGCGTTTCCAACATTAATGTCATGTTCTAACACATTTATGCATGTAGGAACATCATTAAAAAGACATGGAAAGCTGTGTAATAGTCTCACAATATCATCTGACTGTCCGTCCGTTAAATGAATCAGGCTTGACGGGAGAGACAGCAGCATCTCTGAATTGGGCAATCTAGCACACTGCTGCTGAGTATTGCGCAACTCCAAACCATCTCCGTCCACATCAACATAACCTCCCACTACAGCCGTAGCAGCAATAGAGACAGCCGACTCGGCCAGTTTCTCTGGACTGTCTATCTGAGTGACAGATCTGGTGTGGTATGTCTTCAACATGTTAACGTGGCACACACGAGATTGGCGTTTTCTGTCAGGAGTCTATCACGTAGTCAGTTTCACTTAGTTTCTTTTCAATTACATAAGGACCAGAGAAACGTGCTGACAATGATGCTCCTGGCACCGGCAACAATACAAGAACTTGGTCACCTGGCTGCAGTGAACGAGAAACCGCCTGAGGGTCATAGTGCCATTTCATCCGTCTCTGTGAGGAAGACAGCGCTTCCTTTGCTAGACCACAGGCACCATGTAGGCGCTCACGAAAGCGACTAACGTAGTCCAACACATTTTCTTTCACACACAACTCTTGTGATAAAAACTGATCCTTAAGGACTTTCATAGGTCCTTTCATGGTGTGTCCAAACACCAGTTCAGCTGGGCTGAACCCTAAGGATTCCTGTACTGTCTCACGGACAGCAAACAAAACTAGAGGAACTCCCTCATCCCAATCCTTCTCAGATTCCAATCAATATTTACGGAGCATAGACTTCAGTGTCTGATGCCAATGTTCAAGCGCACCCTGAGACTCTGGGTGATATGCGCTTGACACACGGTGTGTAACTGACAAGGATTTTAACACTTGTTTGAAAAGTTCAGAAAGGAAATTCGTACCCTGATCAGTTTGTACCACCTTAGGTAACCCAAAAGTTGAGAAGAATTTGATCAACGCTTTACTCACCACTGGAGCAGTAATCCTTCACAGAGGAATGGCCTCTGGGTACCTGGTGGCCACACACATAATCGTCAACATAAACTGGTTACCAGATTTTGTCTTTGGTAATGGTCCAACACAATCAACCATCACATGTTCAAATGGTTCACCTATGGCCGGTATGGGACAAAGAGGCGCGGGAGGAATAACCTGGTTCGGTTTCCCAGTTACTTGACAGGTGTGGCAAGTCCGACAGAACTGAGCCACATCTTGTTTTAAACCAGGCCAAAAGAAATGTCGCAAAACTCGATCATAAGTCTTGGTGACTCCCAGATGTCCGGACCACTGGTGATCATGAGCGAGGGATAAAACATTTTGTCGAAAGGCTGTAGGAATCACTATTTGGTAAACAGCATTCCAATCTCCGCCAGCGTCAACATGGGATGTCCATTTACGCATGAGGAGATTACCATCAATGAAGTATGCCATGTTTTTCTTCTTTAGCTCCTCCTCTGAGACAACACTAGAAAAACATTTAGCCAGGCTAATGTCAACCTTCTGGTTAGCAATCAGCTGCTCACAAGTGACTGGTAACTGTATTGCCTCAGCAACAAGTTCCACATCCTTCTTCCTTTCTCTGGGCTGTTGGTCAGACTGCACCAGTTTACCAGAGGTAGCACCCGAGCTATCCTCTGGGTCACACTCTCTGAATAGAATCGTGTTCGACAAATCTATCACATCACCCACTTGTCGTGCTTGAGCACGTGTGACAGCACAAGCGGGGAACACATCTGGATAACCCTGTGCCAGCTCCTCGGAGAGAGACTGGTCACTTTTATCCAATACCTCCAATACGGGTATCACCTTTCTTCCGGCAATATCGTTGCCCATTATAAATGTCACACCTTTTACTGGCAACATAGGACGTACGCCAACTCTGAACAATCCACTGACTAACTCAGAGTGTATGTTCACAAAGTGCAATAGCACTGGGACGAATCCCATTTGAATTCCTTGTACTAACACACTGGAACCACAATATGTATTATTGGACAAGGGCAACACATCAGATAGTATAAATGACTGCGCCGCACCAGTATCTCTGAGGATTCTAACTGGACGCTGAGACGCTTCGTCATCTGATATGGAAACAAACCCCTAAAAAATGAACGGTTCATAAATGTGATCTGGGACTGGGACAGGGACTTTCAAACCACATTCACTAGGAGGCCTCTGTCTTGATTCCGGCCTTACAACCGTACGAATCAGCCTGGCCTGGCCTGGCGTGCTGAGGCATCCCCTGTTTGCGTTTAAGCAGAAAGCAATCATTAACCATATGTCCCATCTTATGACAATAGAAACAGTGACGCACATCTTTTGGGCGTGCTGGATGTACTGCTGGATGTACTAGGACTAAAAGTGAGCAACTCTGCGGCCCTGCTCTCCGTACGAGCTGAAAACACGCTCTTATGCGTCAACACAAACTCGTCTGCCAATACAGACGCTTCCGACAGTGAGGATACTTTCTGTTCGTTCAGATAAACTACAATGCGTTCGGGTAAGCAATTTTTTAACTCTTCTAACAAGATTAACTCCCGTAGAGAGTTAAAATCAGTTACCTTACTAGCACTGTGCCATTTGTCAAACAGATTTCCTTTGTCTCTAGCAAACTCCACAAAGTAGAAGCCTTTTTATGAGACCTAAATCTCTGTCGATATGCCTCAGGAACAAGCTCATAGGCACGAAGAACAGTAGCTTTGACCACGTCATAATTCAAGCTGTCTTCAAGAGGCAGCGCTGACAGAACCTCTTGGGCTTTACCTGTTAATTTACACTGAAGTAATAGGCACCATACCTCTTTCAATGCTACACGTTCAAAAACATTGAAATAGGAATCAACCTCTGACTCCCTAAACACAGGTACCAAGGTGATCTGTCTACTAATATCAAAAGTAGCAGATGCCACAGCTGGTGAGGACGGCTCCCTAGAAGACATAGTATGAGCAGAGACTAACCTCGCTGTTTCTGCCTCTAGTTCCATTTTACGCATCTCCAGTTCCTGATCAAGCCTACGCGTCTCCAGTTCCATCTTACGAGTCTCCAGTTCCTGATCAAGCCTACGCGTTTCCAGCTTGTCTAGCCTGATTTGTGCCCGCTCTTCCGCCTCCATTTGGAGCTGTGTCGAGCGGACATCCATCCTGGCATCACTGTCAGTCAGTGGGGAGAGTGGGTCAAAACGGGGCAATGTGGCTGGAGCCTTAGCCTCGTCCTCAGACACCGACGGGCTTACAGGAGCAGCAGACTCAGGCGGCGGTAACTCAAGCACTCGCTCGTTCAACAATATCTCTAACACTGCTTTCCTAACTTCTGCTTTCACTATAACCCTTGATATGGGTACAGAAAAGTGGTTAGCCAAGCTTGTAGATCCACTCTACGGCAATTCTCAAAAACCTCCCACGTAGGGTTTTCCAAAAATGCATCCAACTCAAAAGTAGCCATCCTAAACTAGCACGAGCGGACGAATACTGAACACAAAAAAGAAACAGGTAGTTACAGCTGCCAAGTTCAACACTGAACCAGACTAACTAACTAATTTGCATGAGTAGCATGGGTGTCAATGAGATATATCCCGGATTAACTCCAACATTATGTTACGAACCCCGTGGCTTTAAACGTCTAGGGTGGATGGACAAGAGACCCGTAACATAATTCATGCAAATTAGTATCGTGACATGAAACAGTGAAAACAAACACTACACGACAACCATAAACTACCGTCAAACATAAAAGGTTTATTTTTGAACACACGGTAAAGGTTTGGGAAAAAGGGCTGAGCAGGACCCAAGAAATGAAACAATAGTGTAAAAAAAACTAAACTGATCTTGCCTGCCTCAAGAACCGCTAAGCTACTGCTAATCATACAAAAATACAGTGGGTGATCCGCTCAGGTCTAACTAGTGTTTTTAGACAGTTTCCTTCCTACGGGTAATGTATGCCCAAGGGCAACTTGCTTAAATTCCCCTTTTCCCAGAAACACACAACAAAGTTACCAAACAGAGTAACCAGCAAATGCGTGAGTACACAAAACACCACAGTATCCATACTCACATACGGAAAATAGTCTCTAACAACAAACACAACTGACCGGCTTTTAAACAATGGGATGTGTGATTGAAAAACCAGAAACAGATGGTGCAATGCAGAGGAATGTCCACTGATTGGTCCACCTCAGCAATCAGCAGACACCCCAACGACCACCAATCAGGAACATAAAGGACACCTGTGATTAGGGCAGAAGGAGAGGAAAAACACAAAAAGACACAGGATACCTGTATCTGTAACAAAGAGAAAGAGACAGAATAGTGAGAAAAATACAAAAGGGATGAGGTCAAATTGCAGACAGTGAGATCAATGATGGAACTAAACTATAGTTTGATTTTGGGGTAAGGTACAATACCATGATAACAAAATGGGTAAACATTTTATACTAAAATGATTTAATTAAAGAACAAACATTTTAATTGTGTCATCTCCTTTATAACAGATCAATCCCAAGCTGTCCTGAGTGTCTCTCCTCAATGGCTGAACCCTGGAGACTCAGTTACTCTGAGCTGTGGGGTTAAAGAGTAATCTACAGGCTGGAGGTTCTTCTGGTACCCAACTGTTCCCTATAGACCTGGGTTACCCTCCCTATCGGACAGGTCCTACTCCTACACACTGATCCCTGCTGGTCCTAATCACACAGGAGGTTATGTGAGTAAAGCTGGGAGAGGAGACCCAGTTTATAACACACTCTACAGTGAACCTCAGTTTCTCTGGTCAGGAGGTAACTAACTGCATTGAAACTGCATTTAACCACATTTAAGTCATCCTCATCTGTATATATAACTATAAGTTTGAGTCTTTCTCTTTGTGTCAGATCTGCATCCTTCATTGTCTCTCAGAATAAGACCCAACAGAACTCAACACTTTACATCAAAGTCTCTCTCACTAAGCTGTGAGGAGAAGGGGAACTCTACTGGATGGAGACTGAAGAGATACAGAGAGAGAGGAGTGGAGTCAGGGTGTGGCTCTAACTGGGGATCAATAGCAGGGTCCACATGTACCATCAGGTCCACACTTGAAAAGGACAGTGGAGTGTACTGGTGTGAGTCTGCATCAGGAGAGTACAGTAATGCTGTCAACATCACAGTGGCTGGTATGTCTATTGTACAACATTCACTAACCTTTTTTACATTTCAATGTATGATAATGATGTTCAGTTCTGAAACTGAATGAATGTATCTCATATAAAATGCAAGCTCATAAGACGTTAATATAATGTGTGTGATTACTCTAGATTTAGAGTTTTATTTATATATTTTGTTACACAGCTGGTGTTGTGATCCTGGAAAACCCTGCCCATCCCATGACTGAGGGAGACTCTGTGACTCTGCTCTGTACAAATAGATATCAGGAAACAAACCCAAACCCCAAGGTTGATTTCTACAAAGATGGAGAACTCATCAGGAATGAGACCACAGGAGAGATGACCATCCCTGTAGTATCCAAGTCAGATGAAGGCTTCTATAAGTGTAAATCTAATGAAGGAGAATCACCAGAGAGCTGGGTGACAGTGAGAGGTGAGAAGAGCAGTGTGTGTGTGTGTGTGTGTGTGTGTGTGTGTGTGTGTGTGTGTGTGTGTGTGTGTGTGTGTGGATGGTAAAACACATGTTTTGATAGTTCCTCCAGGTTCGGTTGTCTCCATCTGTCTGCTGTCCAGGCTGCTGTGTGGTCTACTGGTGGTGTCTCCCTTTCTACTGGTGTCTATCATTCTGATGGTGAAATGCTGCAGGGCTCAAGGTGACCACTTTATTTCAGTGTGTATCTACAAGAAGCTTATCCAGCTTGATATTTTCCTTCTTTATGTCATGCTCTTGTATTACTGTTATCAAGTAATGTTGACTCAAATGGTTCATTTCAAATGTAAATAGACAAAGTGCCCAGTGGCAGCTATTTCTGTTAAATGTCTTCTACGGAAATGTTCTTCCCCCAGAAAAGGCAAACAAACATTTTCATTACTTCTGAAGGATTACATTTTAGTGCTGTGCAGTTGAACGAGCAGTTGAATCAGTTTAACTCTAATGCTACTCTCCGTCCGTTATATTCCTATAGGCATGTGTTCAACAACCAAATCTCCTCAAGATGAGTTACGATCTGATGATATCATCGAACAGACCGAATCATCCGTGTGATCATTACAGTATGAACTGTAAGCTGAATGACCATTGATTTATGATAGCGTTTACTGAGTCAAATATCATTGAATGAAATTTTACAAATACTAAATGCTATGATTTAGCAAGTTGACGTTTTCAGCTTTTGGGATCTTGTATGCTTTGATATTGTTGGTTGTTGTTAATATTCTTAAAATATTACACTTACCCCTCTTTGATTTCAGTTTGTTGATTGAAAAAGAGTGTAGTGCCTGTTTTGTTTAAAAGTAGAATTTGTTGTATTTTTTTAATATGTTGTATTTTAGATAATGTCATGCTTTTTACATGCAGGTGCATATATGCTGTATGTGAATATTTTCTGGGACTAAAGGTGGGTTTATACTTGTTTGGCCGACCTACTATAACAACTTTAACAGTTATGTTGGAACATGTATAGTTTGTTTTTAACTCAATAAATGCTTATTTTCATTTACATTTTCCATACTTTCCACTTCTATGTCTATATGTTTTTATAAAATGTTATTTCTTCAGTAGTTGTTATAGGAGCCAGATGAGTGTTCCACTATTGAACTTGAATAAAGAGGGTGTGCATTGTCTTACATCAGATAGCACGACGATTCTGCCTGACGAGTGTCACATAGGAGTGACGCCACCTGACGTAAGACAATGGAGGTTGTGTTGCATTTTGTATTTTGTATTAATTCTCATTTGTCAAATAAAAAGTGATGATTCCCCACATCATTGTATTGCTTTGAAATGTAATTTAATTTAAGGACATATTCCTTTTACTCTCTGTATTGCTGAGTTGAAACAATGCATTTACATCTTGAACATTCCTATACATTTCTTATTATGTAAAGCAACACTTTTTAACAAAATCTCTATACACCATATTGCTGTCAGTCTTCTTAAACCACATTCAGATTTGACTTCTACTGATATGAACCCATACAGAAGTGGTCCATGTCTGTACTAATATGATGACATAGAGAGAGGAAGGAATAAGAGGGCAGACCCAGTAGACTGAGGGGTTATGTTGTTGCTATGTGAACAATGACCATATTAGTTTCTAGCTCCTGAGTGGCGCAGTGGTCTAAGGCACTGCATCGCAGGCAACTGTGCCTAGAGATCCTGTTCAATCCAGCCTCGCAGCCGGCCGCGACCGAGATTCATGCGCGACAATTGGTCCAGGGTAGGGGAGGGAATGCCCAGGGATGTAGCTCAGTTGATAGAGCAGCCAACGCCAGGTTGTGGTTCTTTCCTCCGATAAAAATAAAAAAAATGTATTCACTAACTGTAAGTCGCTCTGGATAAGAGCGTCTGCTAAATGACTAAAATGTAAAATGTATTGTGGTCCACAAGGATGTGGAGTAGTTACAGGCCTGTCCTGAAGGGGGCGATAAGAAACCCCAGATGTTTACATTAGTATACCCACTAAAGGTGAAGTCTCTAACTGCTTTCACCTGTAACCTTTCTCTCCACATGTTTGTTTCTTCACACATGTTGTACGTGTCCCACACTCTACACTCTACAACATATTTTTAGAGGTAAATAGTTGACAAAAATGGATTCATGTATTCAACATGTAATGATGTGAAGCAAAATGAAACTATACACTTTAACCTGGAAATCCAGTTACCCAGTTACAGCTTTGAAACTCTTTCCATCTCTGGTCAGTGGTAATAAATTCCGCTTAGCTCTGCCTCTGATGTACACACACACACACATACACAAACCACACAACACACACACACACACACAAAACACACACAGACAAAAAAACACGATACAGTACATGAACAATAACCCTCAGGCACTTCACATAAACAGACAAATTGAAATACAACCATTAACAACACAATAACAAACATATCTATGTAGACAGTATCTAACTAAACAAATTCCTCATAATTGAGGGGGAGGCAGAAGATATCCATTTCCATTGTGGAACAACTGAGGTTAGCTGGCTAGGCTTGCCACCTGACAGCTGAGCAAAGGTTTGAGGGGAGGCCTACACTATCTATCTATCTATCTGTCTATCTATCTATCTATCTATCTATCTATCTATCTATCTATCTATCTATCTATCTATCTATCTATCTATCTATCTATCTATCTATCTATCTATCTATCTATCTATCTATCTATCTATCTATCTATCTATCTATCTATCTATCTATCTATCTATCTATCTATCTATCTATCTATCTGTGCATGGTGCAGCATAAAACAAACATCTACACATTCTGATATAAAACCACAAGCTCTGATCTCATCAATTCAGGTCTCTAAGGAGCGAGTGTGAGACCATGTAGCCAACCATAAGGAGAAATTGGTCAGAATATAAACACGCTATCAACTGCTACTATTTCTTCTCACAGTCTTTTGACATTTCTCTTGAATCTTTCTCTCTCTGTTTTTCTGTGTGACGGTGAAGAGGTGTGATCTAAGCAGACTGTAGAGTGGTTTGTCAGAAGGACTGTAGTTGTATAGAAAGTCACTTGTCTGTGGGGACAGAATGGAGCACACCTTGCTCTGTTTGCTACTATGTACAGCGCATTCGGAAAGTATTCGGACCCCTTGACTTTTTCATATTTTGTTACGTTAAAGCCTTATTCTAAAATTGATAATATTGTTGTTTTTTCCTCATCAATACCCCATAATGACAAAGCTAAAACAGGTTTAGACACATAAAAAACTGAAATATCACATTTACATAAGTATTCAGACCCTTTACTCAGTACTTTGTTGAATCACCTTTGGCAGCGATTACAGCCTCGAGTCTTCTTGGGTAAGACGCTACAAGCTTGGCACACCTGTATTTGGGGAGTTTCTCCCATTTTTCTCTGCGGATCTTCTCAAGCTCTGTCAGGTTGGATGGGGAGCTTCGCTGCACAGCTATTTTCAGGTCTCTCCAGATATGTTTGATCGGGTTCAAGTCCGGGCTCTGGCTGGGCCACTCAAGGACATTCAGAGACTTGTCCTGAAGCCACTCCTGCGTTGTCTTGGTTGTGTGCTTAGGGTCGTTGTCCTGTTGGAAGGTGAACCTTCGCAGGTTTTCAACAAGGATCTCTCAGTACTTTTCTCCGATCATCTTTCACTCAATCCTGACTAGTCTCCCAGTCCCTGCCGCTGAAAAACATCCCCACAGCATGATGCTGCCACCACCATGCTTCACCGTAGGGATGGTGCCACTTTTCCTCCAGACGTGACACTTGGCACTGTCAACTCTGGGACCTTATATAGACAGGTGTGTGCCTTTCCAAATCATGTCCAATCAATTGAATTACAACAGGTGGACTCCAATCAAGTTGTACAAACATCTCAAGGATAATCAATGGAAACAGGATGCACCTGAGCTCAATTTCGAGTCTCATAGCAAAGGGTCTGAATACTTATGTAAATAAAGTATTAATGTTTATGTTTATTTTTAATACATTTGCAAAAATATCTAAACCTGTTTTCACTTTGTCATTATGGGGTATTGTGTGTAGATTGATGAGGATTATTATTTTTTCATCAATTTTAGAATAAATAAACTGAGTTAGTGTGTTTGATTATGAACACTAATTACCTGATTTACTAAGCATTTAAGAGAAAAAGGAATAAGACATTGTTTTCTGTCCCTTGTTGAGAAAACTGTGTAAAAGGAAGTTGCCGCAAGTATGGTTTAGATATTAAGTAAGAATGTGACCACCCTACATTGATGTTGTATCTCTGTGAGAACCTGAGCTTGTTTAGCCGATGCCATGCAGACATGGTTAGTGTGGTGGTGTGCATTTAGCCAGGTCATCACTCAGGAACTAAAGATTGACGGTAACTCAGTGCTTGCAAAATGTGCTGTCAATGACAATGAATACAAAATGCAATATTTGTTGTATGTGTTGTAGTATCAAGTTGTGATTATTGTAAATGGTTGAGGGTTCCTTTGCTACAGTTATCTTAAACTGTGTTAAGAGATGAATGAGTGGTGTTTTGGTGTTTTTGGTCTCTGTACTCTCTCTGTGTGCAGAACATGGGAAGTCAGTGGCCATTTAAAGCTGCAGTCCGTAATTCAAACTACCACAAAAAGCTCACAATGCCACTTGTTGTAGTATACGGCTGAGGGATGGGTCTAAGGAAATTCATTCATCTACATTGTTTACAATAATTGTCATAGAATAACTGTATATTTTGGGTTTTGATGGAATAAGACTTTAATTTCTGTAATTCATTTAGTAGTGTAGAAATCTATGTAGAAAATGCAGATTGCACCTTTAAAATAAAGTACAGGATGGATTTGGTCATCAGTAACATGAATATGGCATTTTGTTATTTATTTCAAGCTAATATTGGAGCAATGTGACTTTTTTTGTTGTAGTGCTGAGTACACACATCTACTCTGGACACTCTGAAGATGATGATGGTAGATATATGTACACTTGATCAAGCCTTCATCTCTTAATGCTTCATCATATTTCTTTGTTTGTGATTTTTAAAGCTTTTTTTGGATAGACATATTTTGTGTTTTGAGTGTCTCAAAATAACATGTGTAAAGCAATTGTATCATGCCAGTTTTAATTTTGTGCAGGACAGGCAAAGGCTGTTCTGACCATACACCCCAAATCTTCCCAGATTTTCAGTAGAGAGTCTGTCACTCTCAGATGTAACATACACAGAGGAGAAGTCACTGACTGGGAATACACATGGCGCAAGGATGTCATAGACTCCCTCAGTAGGAAGCATGAATATGAGATCAGTGAGGTTAAGATTTCAGACAGTGGTGACTACAGGTGTCTGGGTACACATATTGATCAGAATACGTTTTCTGAGTGGAGTGATGCAGTCAGACTGACGGTGACAGGTAAGTCATCTTATCTCTCGTTCACATCACTGCCTCCATGCCCATAACAACTTGACATTGGTCCCCATTTTAAAGAGGCTATTTAGTCGTTTTAAAAAGGTCTGTCTACCATTGTTGTTCAGATTCCTCCATTAATTCATTCTCATTTCATGTAATAATTGAAGAAATATGGTGTACGGTACTAAGATAGTACTTTTTGTCACGACTTCCGCCGAAGTTGGTGCCTCTCCTTGTGCAGGAGGCTATCAGCGGTCGTCTTCACCGGCTTTCTAGCTGCCACTGATCTACGTTTCTTTTTCTATGTTTTTGTCTTGATTGTACACACCTGGTTCCCATCACGTTATGGTTATTTCCCTATTTAACCCTCTGGTTCCCTCATGGTTTTGTGCGTGATTGTTCTTTGTTTGGTGTTGTATAATGCTGTGAGCTGTTTTATTTCCCTGCATGGAAATTAGATTTGTTGTTTTCCTAGTAAAGTTAATTATTTACTCAGTTCTGTGTCCTGCGCTTGACTCCGTCCTACCGCTGCACACTGACACCTGACAGAATCACGCACCACCTATGGAGTCAGCAGGTGCACCCAGTCCTCCGGTACCGGTGGAGGAGTGCGTCCAGCAGAACGCGACTATGCTCCACAATCTGGGCACAGCAATGGATCGCGTGCTGCACACCATGGAGCGATTGGAGAGAGAGGGTTTTTCCACACCCCCATCAACTTCACCTCAACCCCCACCGCTGTCCACCCTTCCGTCACCTGGAACAAGTGGGATTCGTCTCTCGCTCCCGAAGGCCTATGATGGGACGGCTTCCAGGTGCCAGGGGTTCCTGCTCCAGGTGGAGCTCTACCTGGCAACCGTCCACCCGGCTCCCTCGGGATACGAGAGAGTGTCTGCCCTCATCTCCTGTTTGTCGGGGAAAGCGCTGGAATGGGCCAACGCCGAATGCGGGGAGAGAGACGCTACGTTGGTCCGTTACGAGGATTTCACCCGACGCTTCCGGGCAGTTTCGATCATCCGCCTGAGGGGAGAGCGGCGGGGGAATGCTTGGTCCATCTCAGACAGGGGAAGAGGAGCGCACAGGACTTCGCACTGGACTTCAGGACCTTGGCTGCCAGCGCGGGATGGAATGAGAGGGCCCTGATCGACCATTACCGGTGTAATCTACGGGAGGACATCCGTCGGGAGCTGGCCTGCAGGGACACCATCCTTAACCTCGACCAGCTGGTGGATTAATCCATCTGGCTGGATAACCTGTTGACCACCCGCAAACGCTCGGATTGGGGTCCGTCCGTTACATCCCCCAGCACTTCCGAGTCTATACCTATGGAGCTCGGAAGTGCTGCTCTTAGGGTGACCGGAGGGGGGGCCCTTTCCTTCACCACCTGTGGCCGCAGAGGGCGCACTGCTGGTCGGTGCTGGGGAGGTTCCCCAGGGAGTCGAGGCAGCAGGCAGGGCACTGGTGGATCATCCCAGGTGAGTAGGCACCCGACTCACCCAGAGCTCCCTGTTGCGCACATGTATGTCTGTGTAAAGTTTCCTGAGTTTTCCCCGCATTCCAAGTGTAAGGCGCTAGTAGATTCAGGCGCAGCTGGGAACTTTATTGACCGTGCATTTGCACTTAGATTAGGGATCCCTATTGTTCCTGTTGATGTGCCCTTCCCTGTACATGCCTTAGATAGTCGTCCTTTAGGATCGGGCCTGATTAGGGAGGTCACAGCTCACTAGGTATGATAACGCAGGAGGGTCATGAGGAGAGTATTAGTCTCCTCCTGATAGATTCTCCTGCGTTTCCTGTGTTGTTGGGGCTTCCCTGGTTGGCCCATCATGGCCCCACTATTTCGTGGCAACAGAGGGCTCTGAAGGGATGGTCACGTCAGTGCTCAGGGGGGGGTGTAGGTGTTTCCATAGGTGCAACTACGGTGGAGAGTCCAAACCAGGTCTCCCCCATGCACATCCCCCCCGAATACGCCGATTTGGCTCTCGCCTTCTGTAAAAAGAAGGCGACTCAATTACCACCCCATCGACGGGGGGATTGTACGATAAATCTCCAGGTAGACGCAGCACTTCCCAGGAGTCACGTTTATCCTCTGTCACAGGAGGAGACGGCGGCTATGGAAACATATGTCTCCGAATCTCTAGGACAGGGATATATTCGGCCTTCCACTTCACCTGCCTCCTCAAGTTTGTTTTTTGTGAAGCAGAAGTATGGAGGTTTACACCCGTGCATTGACTATCGGGGTTTCAATCAGATCACGGTGAAGTACAGTTACCCGTTGCCTCTCATAGCCAGTGTCACCGAGTCATTGCACAGGGCGCGCTTCTTCACAAAATTGGATCTCAGGAGCGCGTACAACCTGGTGCGTATCCGGGAGGGGGATGAGTGGAAGACTGCATTTAGTACCACCTCTGGGCACTATGAGTACCTCGTCATGCCATACGGGTTGACGAATGCTCCATCAGTCTTCCAATCCTTTGTAGACGAGATCTTCAGGGACCTGCACGGGCAGGGTGTAGTGGTGTATATGGATGACATTCTCATATACTCCGCAACACGTGCCGAGCATGTGTCCCTGGTGCGCAAGGTGCTTGGTCGACTGTTGGAGCATGACCTGTACGTCAAGGCTGAGAAATGTCTGTTCTTCCAACAGTCCGTCTCCTTCCTAGGGTACCGCCTGTCCGCGTCAGGGGTGGAGATGGAAAATGACCGCATTTCAGCCGTGCGTAATTGGCCGACTCCAACCACGGTAAAGGAAGTGCAGCGGTTCTTAGGGTTTGCCAACTACTACCGGAGGTTTATCCAGGGCTTTGGTCAGGTAGCAGCTCCCATTACCTCCTTGCTGAAGGGGGGACCGGTGCGACTGCAGTGGTCAGCTGGGGGCGGACAGGGCTTTTGGTCACCTGAAGGCTTTGTTTACCTCGGCTCCCGTGCTGACTCATCCGGATCCCTCCTTAGCATTCATAGTAGAGGTGGACGCATCCGAGGCTGGGATAGGAGCTGTGCTGTCTCAGCGCTCCGGTACGCCACCAAAGCTCCGCCCCTGTGCATTCTTTTCAAAGAAGCTCAGCCCGGCGGAGCGAAACTATGATGTGGGGGACCGGGACCTGTTAGCTGTGGTCAAGGCTCTGAAGGCGTGGAGACATTGGCTTGAGGGGGCTAAACACCCTTTCCTCATTTGAACTGACCACCACAATCTGGAGTACATCCGGGCGGCGAAGAGACTGAACCCTCGTCAGGCAAGGTGGGCCATGTTTTTCACCCATTTTGTTTTCACCCTGTCCTACAGACCAGGTTCCCAGAACGCTAAGGCAGATGCTCTGTCCCGGATGTATGACACAGAGGAGCGGTCCACGGATCCCACTCCCATACTTCCGGCTTCTTGCCTGGTGGCACCGGTGGTATGGGAGGTTGACGCGGACATCAGCCGGGCTTTATGTACGGAGCCCACTCCCACCCAGTGTCCAGTTGGGCGTATGTACGTTCCGTCTGATGTCCGTGATTGATTGATCTGTTGGGCTTACACGTCACCCTCCTCTGGTCATCCTGGCATCGGTCGGACAGTGCGCTGTCTTAGTGGGAAGTACTGGTGGCCCACTTTAGCTAAGGACGTGAGGGTTTATGTTTCCTCCTGCTCGGTGTGCGCTCAGTGCAAGGCACCTAGACACCTGCCCAGAGGGAAATTACAACCCCTATCAGTGGATTTTGTGATGGATCTTCCTCCATCACAAGGTAACACCACGATCCTGGTCGTTGTGGATCGGTTTTCTAAGTCCTGCCATCTCCTTCCTTTCCCTACAGACTGCGGAGGCTCTGTTTACACACGTCTTCCGGCACTACGGGGTGCCTGAGGATATAGTGTCTGATCGGGGTCCCCAGTTCACATCGAGGGTCTGGAGGGCGTTCAAGGAACCTCTGGGGGTCTCGGTCAGCCTGACCTCAGGGTTTCACCCCGAGAGTAAGGGGCAGGTGGAGAGAGTAAACCAGGATGTGGGTAGGTTTCTGCGGTCCTATTGCCAGGACGGACTAGGGTGAGTGGGCGGCTTTCATCCCCTGGGCAGAGATGGCCCAAAACTCCCTCCGCCACTCCTCCACTAACCTGTCTCCTTTTCAGTGTGTACTAGGTTATCAGCCGGTCCTGGCACCGTGGCATCAAAGCCAGATCGAGGCACCTGCGGTGGCGGAAAGGTTTCGGCGCTGGGAGGAGACATGGTACGCTGCCCACGTGCGCCTGCAACGGGCCATCAGGCGACAGAAGGTGAGCGCCGACCGCCACCTAAGTGAGGCCCCGGTGTATGCACCGGGGGACCGGGTCTGGCTCTCGACCCGAAACCTGCCCCTTCAGTACCTCGTGGAGTGGGAGGGGTACGGTCCGGAGGAGAGATACTGGGTGCCGGTGGAGGACATCCTGGACCCTTCCTTACTGCAGGAATTTCACCGTCTCCACCCGGATTGTCCTGCGCCTCGTCCTTTGGCTGGGGCCGCGCGTCACGGGGGGGGGTACTGTCACGACTTCCGCCCAAGTTGGTGCCTCTCCTTGTGCAGGAGGCTATCAGCGGTCGTCGTCACCGGCTTTCTAGCTGCCACTGATCTACGTTTCTTTTTCTATGTTTTGTCTTGATTGTACACACCTGGTTCCCATCACATTATGGTTATTTCCCTATTTAACCCTCTGCTTCCCTCATGGTTTTGTGCGTGATTGTTCTTTGTTTGGTGTTGTATAATGCTGTGAGCTGTTTTATTTCCCTGCGTGGAAATTAGATTTGTTGTTTTCCGAGTAAAGTTCGTTATTTACTCAGTTCTGTGTCCTGCGCCTGACTCCGTCCTACCGCTGCACACTGACACCTGACACTTTTAACTGAGTATTACACTAATTTCACTAGTCTTCATTTAACTTAATAACTAAATTATATATATATATATATATATATATATATATATAAAAGTTACCAAGCATGTATCCAGATGTTTTGATATTCTGCTTTCTGTTTTCTTAGCTGTTCCTGGAACTACACTGACCTTAATCCAAACCCTGTGTACACTGGAGAGACAGTAACTCTGACGTGTTCATTCTGGCCTCACATTTACTGGAGCTATACGTGGTTCAAAGACAACACTGAAAAACTAGTGCCCCAGTCTGACAGACACACTACAACAGGAGCCACCTTCACCATCAGTAGAGCTGCTGAGTCTGACCAGGGTCTCTTCTGGTGTCAGGGAGAGATCCAGTCCAGATCCATATAATCAAAAATCAGTGATCCTGTCACTATCACTGTGATTGGTGAATAATTGTGTGTGTGTGTGGACGTGTTTAACTATACTTGAGGGGACCAGAAGTCCCCACAAGAATAGTAAACCAAGAAAAATTTGATAAACTGAGGACATTTTGGTGGTCCACACATGGTCAAATGCTATTTCTAGGGGGTTTAGAGTTAAGGTTAGAATTAGTGCTAGGGTTAGAATTAGGTTTAAGGTTAAGGTTAGGTTTTTTGGGTTAGGGTAATGGTACAGGTTAGGGTTAGGTTTAGGTTAGGGGTTAGGGAAAATAGGATTTTGAATGGGACTTTATTGAATGTCGCCACAAAGTTAGCTGCGCAAGACTGTGTGTGTGTAGACATGACTGTATATGTCAGTATTCTGATGACTATATCTTGGTAAGTCAGACAGTTCAGACTGCATACTGTATGTTCAGAAATGACAACTTATGATATGGTCATGTTGTGATAAATGCTGATCAACATTATTTTACATTCTGAAGTGTATGATAATATTTATTTACTGTGGTGTGTCTGTGTAGAGAGACCTGTGGCTGTTCTGAACCTCCAACCCAACTGGCCCCACGTATTCAGCGGAGAGACTGTCACTCTCAGATGTGACTTACAGGGAGTAGAAGAGATTGAGTTTTTAAAACAGTGTTCGGAAGTTGGTCTACGCGAATACAGAGCCTGAGTGTCAGGGTATCTGATGCGGATGTGGTGCGGAATCAAGTGCAGGACACAGGAGCTAAGTCAAACCAGTCTTTACTTGAAAAGACAAAAATACAAACGGGTCTAACCAACCCGGAGGCGAACAATACGCAACAGTGCGTAAAACACAAAACCGACTGCGCACGAAAACAACAGTGCGACGGTACACGCTAGCGACTGGCAAAAAGTGAACTGCACCAACAGACAGGTGAAACCAATTACACACAACACATGACAGAAACAACGAGAACTTATAGGACACATAATCAACACTAAACATGAACAGGTGTACCAAACAGACCAAACCAAACAAACATCGAAAACAAAGAACGGTGGCAGCTAGTACTCCGGAGACGACGACCGCCGAAGCCTGCCCGAACAAGGAGGAGGAGCAGCCTCGGCCGAAACCGTGACACTGAGTACAGAATCAGTCCTGCAAAGGTCTATATACAGTGGGGGAAAAAATAATTTAGTCAGCCACCAATTGTGCAAGTTCTACCACTTAAAAAGATGAGAGAGGCCTGTAATTTTCATCATAGGTACACGTCAACTATAACAGACAAATTGAGAAAAAAAAATCCAGAAAATCACATTGTAGGATTTTTAATGAATTTATTTGCAAATGATGGTGGAAAATAAGTATTTGGTCACCTACAAACAAGCAAGATTTCTGGCTCTCACAGACCTGTAACTTCTTCTTTAAGAGGCTCCTCTGTCCTCCACTCGTTACCTGTATTAATGGCACCTGTTTGAACTTGTTATCAGTATAAAAGACACCTGTCCACAACCTCAAACAGTCACACTCCAAACTCCACTATGGCCAAGACCAAAGAGCTGTCAAAGGACACCAGAAACAAAATTGTAGACCTGCACCAGGCTGGGAAGACTGAATCTGCAATAGGTAAGCAGCTTGGTTTGAAGAAATCAACTGTGGGAGCAATTATTAGGAAATGGAAGACATACAAGACCACTGATAATCTCCCTCGATCTGGGGCTCCACGCAAGATCTCACCCCGTGGTGTCAAAATGATCACAAGAACGGTGAGTAAAAATCCCAGAACCACACGGGGGGACCTAGTGAATGACCTGCAGAGAGCTGGGACCAAAGTAACAAAGCCTACCATCAGTAACACACTACGCCGCCAGGGACTCAAATCCTGCAGTGCCAGACGTGTCCCCCTGCTTAAGCCAGTACATGTCCAGGCCCGTCTGAAGTTTGCTAGAGTGCATTTGGATGACCCAGAAGAGGATTGGGAGAATGTCATATGGTCAGATGAAACCAAAATAGAACTTTTTGGTAAAAACTCAACTCGTCGTGTTTGGAGGACAAAGAATGCTGAGTTGCATCCAAAGAACACCATACCTACTGTGAAGCATGGGGGTGGAAACATCATGCTTTGGGGCTGTTTTTCTGCAAAGGGACCAGGACGACTGATCGGTGTAAAGGAAAGAATGAATGGGGCCATGTATCGTGAGATTTTGAGTGAAAACCTCCTTCCATCAGCAATGACATTGAAACGTGGCTGGGTCTTTCAGCATGACAATGATCCCAAACACACCGCCCGGGTAACGAAGGAGTGGCTTCGTAAGAAGCATTTCAAGGTCCTGGAGTGGCCTAGCCAGTCTCCAGATCTCAACCCCATAGAAAAGGGAGTTGAAAGTCTGTGTTGCCCAGCAACAGCCCAAAAACATCACTGCTCTAGAGGAGATCTGCATGGAGGAATGGGCCAAAATACCAGCAACAGTGTGTGAAAACCTTGTGAAGACTTACAGAAAACGTTTGACCTGTGTCATTGCCAACAAAGGGTATATAACAAAGTATTGAGAAACTTTTGTTATTGAACAAATACTTATTTTCCACCATAATTTGCAAATAAATTCATTAAAAATCCTACAATGTGATTATCTGGAGAAAAAAATATGTCATTTTGTCTGTCATAGTTGATGTGTACCTATGATGAAAATTACAGCCCTCTCTCATCTTTTTAAGTGGGAGAACTTTCACATTTGGTGGCTGACTAAATACTTTTTCCCCCCACTGTACCTGTTAAGGTCTTCAGAAAAACAATGGCTTAAAACACTCAGAGTCAACTAATGCTATACAATTGACCGTGTTAGGTAAGTCTGTTTTTATGGGATTGCAAGAGAAAGAGACAGAATAGTGAGGAAAAGACAAAAGGGATGAGGTCAAATAGCAGACAGTGAGATCAATGATGGAACTAAATTATTGTTTGATTTTGGGGTAAGGTACAATATCATGATAACAAATGGGGTAAATATTTTATACTAAAATAATTTAATTAAAGAACAAACATTTTAATTGTGTCATTTCCTTTATAACAAATAAACCCCAAACTGTCCTGAGTGTCTCTCCTCAGTGGCTGAACCCTGGAGACTCAGTTACTCTGAGCTGTGGGGTTAAAGAGTCATCTACAGGCTGGAGGTTCTTCTGGTACCGAACTGTTCCCTACAGAGCTGGGTTACCCTCCCTATCGGACAGGTCCTACTCTGTAGAGCCTCTATCTGGCAATGGGACTACTGAAGACTCCTACACTGATCCCTGCTGGTCCTAATCATACAGGAGGTTATATATGTAGAGCTGGGAGAGGAGACCCAGTCTATGACACACTCTACAGTGAACCTCAGTTTCTCTGGTCAGGAGGTAACTAACTGCATTGAAACTGCATTTAAACACATTTAAGTCATCCTCATGTGTATATATAACTATAAGTTTGACTTTTCCTCTTTGTTTCAGACCTGCATCCTTCAGTGTCTCTCAGAATAAGACCCAACAGAACTCAACACTTTACATCAAAGTCTTTCTCACTGAGCTGTGAGGAGAAGGGGAACTCTACTGGATGGAGACTGAAGAGATACAGAGAGAGAGGAGTGGAGTCAGGGTGTGGCTCTAACTGGGGATCAATGGCAGGGTCCACATGTACCATCAGGTCCACACTTGAAAAGGACAGTGGAGTGTACAGGTGTGAGTCTGCATCAGGAGAGTACAGTAATGCTGTCAACATCACAGTGGATGGTACGTTGTCACGTTCGTTTAATGACGGGACAGACCAAGGCGCAGCGTGATATACGTACATGTTTATTAAACCAATAAACACTCGACAAAACAATAAACGAAACGAAACGAAAAGTCCAAGGTAGCACACACAACATACCTTACAAGGAACAAGATCCCACAACCCACTAGTGCCAATAGGCTGCCTAAGTATGATCCCCAATCAGAGACAACGAGCTACAGCTGCCTCTGATTGGGAACCACACCGGCCAACATAGATCTACACATAATAGATCAAAACATAGAAAACACCACAAAGAATATACACACCCTGACTCAACATATAAGAGTCCCCTGAGTCAGGGCGTGACATACTTCTATTGTACAATATTCACTAACCTTTTTTACATTTCAATGTATGATAAAATGTTCAATTATGAAACTGAATGAATATATCTCATATAAAATGCAAGCTCATAAGACGTTAATATATTGTGAGTGATTACTCCTGATTTACAGTTTTATTTATATCTTATGTTACACAGCTGGTGCTGTGATCCTGGATAGCCCTGCCTATCCCATGACTGAGGGTGTCACGAGTTACAAAGCCAGAACCCAGAAGCAGACCAGGACAAGGTAAGTTGAAACGAAGGTGAGTGTTTATTTACAAGTTCAAGAGTGATGCTGAATAATCCAGGGAACAGAGCGGGCGGCGTTGATTAGTTGTTGGGGGTGCAGTGGTTGATCCAATCATGGCTCGGCAGCCGCCGACCACCAGGCAGAGGTTGGATGAAGGTTCCGGACGAGTGACTGCAGATGGAACAAAACGGAGGTAAGTAAACAACAAATCAACAAGGTGCAAAACAACAAAACTAACGCTAGAAGCTCTACGACTGATACTCTGGTAAACCTACTGTTCATGGCTAACGATCCGGCAGGGAATGGATGTTAGGCCAGAGCCTAAGAAGGGTGATGATCAGGACCAGGTGTGCAGATTGCTGATGGGATGCAGGTGCGGAAATCAAGAGAGCTCCCCGGAGCGTTCCAGAACCCTCGGGAAACTGGAGATCACGAGCAGAAAAACTAGTCCACAGACAGGACCCGACTCAGACTGCCGGGATCGTTACAGTCTGTCACGAGTTACAAAGCCAGAACCCAGAAGCAGACCAGGACAAGGTAAGTTGAAACGAAGGTGAGTGTTTATTTACAAGTTCAAGAGTGATGCTGAATAATCCAGGGAACAGAGCGGGCGGCGTTGATTAGTTGTTGGGGGTGCAGTGGTTGATCCAATCATGGCTCGGCAGCCGCCGACCACCAGGCAGAGGTTGGATGAAGGTTCCGGACGAGTGACTGCAGATGGAACAAAACGGAGGTAAGTAAACAACAAATCAACAAGGTGCAAAACAACAAAACTAACGCTAGAAGCTCTACGACTGATACTCTGGTAAACCTACTGTTCATGGCTAACGATCCGGCAGGGAATGGATGTTAGGCCAGAGCCTAAGAAGGGTGATGATCAGGACCAGGTGTGCAGATTGCTGATGGGATGCAGGTGCGGAAATCAAGAGAGCTCCCCGGAGCGTTCCAGAACCCTCGGGAAACTGGAGATCACGAGCAGAAAAACTAGTCCACAGACAGGACCCGACTCAGACTGCCGGGATCGTTACAGAGGGAGACTCTGTGACTCTGCTCTGTACAAATAGAAATCAGGAAACAAACCCAAACCCCAAGGTTGATTTCTACAAAGATGGAGTACTCATCAGGAATGAGACCACAGGAGAGATGACCATCCCTGCAGTATCCAAGTCAGATGAAGGCTTCTATAAGTGTAAATCTACTGAAGGAGAATCACCAGAGAGCTGGGTGACAGTGAGAGGTGAGAAAATAATTATGATCACCTTACATTTGTATAATATCTGTGGTCATCAGTGATTTGTATTGTTAAAAAGCATACTGTAGGTTTGGAGTTGCAAGCTCAGGCTGGTCATCTGATCTCAAGTTAGATGTCAAATATATAATGTATCTACAGAAATGTTTCACTTTGTCCACTAATTTATTTATTTTCTATAAATACCTCAGAGTCTGATGGTGATTTGCTGTTCTCTCTCCAGGCATAACTCCTGGACCCTCTACATCAGTCCTAGTAGTAGTGGTTGTGGGCCTGGTTGTTGCTGGTGTTCTGCTGGCCATTCTCCTGGTACTGCTGTGTCGATATAAAAACGCCAAAGGTGAGACTTTTATCAATTCTCATTTAACTTGTTTAAGAGAAAAATGTCTAATTACAAAAGTTCAAAACAGTAATGTTCTGATATAATAATATGCATTTTTCATTCAGGTTCCTGTTGTAACAGGATATTCACGTGAGTACATCTGTCTTTCAACTACGTTCCTTTTCATACAGTAAAATATCATCTGTGTGTTTCATGAGTATCTCTCTCCGTGTAGGCCCCCCCAGCCACACAGCACCAACCTGGACCCCCAACAGGACCAAGGATCTACCCAGAGCCGGGCTCCTGATGCTGGGTATACACGTCTGCAGCATGGTCAGTCTCTCAGCCCAGATCACTATCACTCTCCTCTCTCTTTAACTTCATCCACTGACCTTTCACTATCCACTTTGTGTACAACATGTTACTGTACTCTACGTCCCTAGTCAATCTGAGGGATAACCAACCAATTAATCTTTCTCTCTCTTCTTTGACCAACAGGTGGCACTAACATCTACGATACAATCACTCCCTCAGACAATAATGACAATGGTACTGTTACTCTATGTTAAGTTTAGCATGAATACAGTATAGCGTTGTTGTTGCAGTTGTTCTTCATGTGTTTAATATGACTAGCATACTAAGACTAAGTAGAGATATTAGTGTATTACCTGTATGTTTCAGATGCTGCTGCTGCTACTGCTGGACCAAGTGATGTGATGTACGCCCAGATTCAACTCAAAAAGTTGGACAAGATAAAGAAAAGTAATTCTTAACTGTCACATAAATTAATACAAAATGTAGCAGTGTTTATTACTCATCAAATTTGATACAAACTTACAAATTCTCTCCTCCTCCTCCTCCTCTTCCTCCTCCTCCTCCTCCTTAGAAAAGCCAGCTGATCCAAAAGAAAATCCAGTCTATTCTGAGGTCAAGACAGGGAAAGCCACAGGTAAGACCCATTCTACAGGTCGGCAGTCAGTGAAATCTAAATGTACAATTTTGGAATTCCAAAGAAGATGCAGAATATGCAATAAGCTATTTCCTTAATTTTTTGACTGGATATTTCCATTTTCAGCAGCAACTGGACCTGTTGATGTGACCTATGCTGAGGTTAACCTTAAACAGAAGGCCAAAGCCAAGAAGAAGAAAGGTAAGACTATAAATCTCTCCTTCCATATTCCCCCTATCATAACCTCACACCTCTTTGACCCCTTATTGACTAGCTGTATATTATTATGTATATAACTGTTCTATTATTCTGATGTTTATCCTCACCCCTTAAAGAAACAGAAACCCCACCTGAGGCAGATTCGGTCTATTCTCAAGTGAAGCCAGTCACAGCCCCAGGTAAGACTAATAGCCATATGCTATTGATACTTAATATGATACTAATATGGAACTATTTCTCTGAAGTATAATGTATGTATTTAAAGTATGTATTTTTGTTTGATTCTTAAGAGTTTGTTTGACTGCATGTCCTCAACAACTTTGTGTGGTGATATGTTGCAGGACCTTGAGGGGGGCAGGGATGGACGGATGGAAGGATGGAGTGATGGAGGGATGGATGGGTGGAAGGATGGAGGGATGGAGGGATGGAGGGATGGAAGGATGGAAGGATGGAGTGATGGAGGGATGGAGGGACACACCATCAGAGGAGGAGCGGAAGGATATGCGGGAACATGGATTATGCACGCTCAACGCACGCAAGCAAACAGACACACACACACAATAACACCTTGTACTTTAAGGATTTTTTTTCGTATTTTATTTACCAACAGATACAGTGGGGAGAACAAGTATTTAATACACTGCCGATTTTGCAGGTTTTCCTACTTACAAAGCATGTAGAGGTCTGTCATTTTTATCATAGGTACACTTCAACTGTGAGAGAGGGAATCTAAAAAAAAAAATCCAGAAAATCACATTGTATGATTTTTAAGTAATTAATTTGCATTTTATTGCATGACATACGTATTTGATCACCTACCAACCAGTAAGAATTCCGGCTCTCACAGACCTGTTAGTTTTCTTTAAGAAGCCCTCCTGTTCTCCACTCACTACCTGTATTAACTGCACCTGTTTGAACTTGTTACCTGTATAAAAAACACCTGTCCACACACTCAATCAAACAGACTCCAACCTCTCCACAATAGCCAAGACCAGAGAGCTGTGTAAGGACATCAGGGATATAATTGTAGACCTGCACAAGGCTGGGATGGGCTACAGGACAATCGGCAAGCAGCTTGGTGAGAAGGCAACAACTGTTGGCGCAATTATTAGAAAATGGAAGAAGTTCAAGATGACGGTCAATCACCCTCGGTCTGGGGCGCCATGCAAGATCTCACCACGTGGGGCATCAATGATCATGAGGAAGGTGAGGGATCAGCCCAGAACTACACGGCAGGACCTGGTCAATGACCTGAAGAGAGCTGGGACCACAGTCTCAAAGAAAACCATTAGTAACACACTACGCCGTCATGGATTAAAATCCTGCAGCGCACGCAAGGTCCCCCTGCTCAAGCCAGCGCATGTCCAGGCCCGTCTGAAGTTTGCCAATGACCATCTGGATGATCCAGAGGAGGAATGGGAGAAGATCATGTGGTCTGATGGGACAAAAATACAGCTTTTTGGTCTAAACGCCACTCGCCGTGTTTGGAGGAAGAAGAAGGATGAGTACAACCCCAAGAACACTATCCCAACCGTGAAGCATGGAGGTGGAAACATCAGTCTTTGGGGATGCTTTTCTGCAAAGGGGACAGGATGACTGCACCGTATTGAGGGGAGGATGGATGGGGCCATGTATCGCGAGATCTTGGCCAACAACCTCCTTTCCTCAGTAAGAGCATTGAAGATGGGTCGTGGCTGGGTCTTCCAGCATGACAACGACCCGAAACACACAGCCAGGGCAACTAAGGAGTGGCTCCGTAAGAAGCATCTCAAGGTCCTGGAGTGGCCTAGCCAGTCTCCAGACCTGAACCCAATAGAAAATCTTTGGAGGGAGCTGAAAGTCCGTATTGCCCAGCGACAGCCCCGAAACCTGAAGGATCTGGAGAAGGTCTGTATGGAGGAGTGGGCCAAAATCCCTGCTGCAGTGTGTGCAAACCTGGTCAAGACCTACAGGAAACGTATGATCTCTGTAATTGCAAACAAAGGTTTCTGTACCAAATATTAAGTTCTGCTTTTCTGATGTATCAAATACTTATGTCATGCAATAAAATGCTAATTAATTACTTAAAAATCATACAATGTGATTTTCTGGATTTTTGTTTTAGATTCCGTCTCTCACAGTTGAAGTGTATCTATGATAAAAATTACAGACCTCTACATGCTTTGTAAGTAGGAAAACCTGCAAAATCGGCAGTGTATCAAATACTTGTTCTCCCCACTGTATATTTCACTTAAGCATGGTTTAATTGTGTATTACTGTTACAGCTTTATAAAAAATATAAGGTGTAGTGAGAACGGATCTTATCTGCAGCTACAGGAATTATCTGCCTTGTGTTGTGTATTGAGTATTATTGTTTTGTTGTAAATGTGTTAAAATGTATTATCTTTAATGTATTACAGTGGGGGAAAAAAGTTTTTAGTCAGCCATCAATTGTGCAAGTTCTCCCACTTAAAAAGATGAGAGAGGCCTGTAATTTTCATCATAGGTACACGTCAACTATGACAGACAAAATGAGAAGAAAAAAAAATCCAGAAAATCACATTGTAGGATTTTTTATGAATTTATTTGCAAATTATGGTGGAAAATAAGTATTTGGTCAATAACAAAAGTTTCTCAATACTTTGTTATATACCCTTTGTTGGCAATGACACAGGTCAAACGTTTTCTGTAAGTCTTCACAAGGTTTTCACACACTGTTGCTGGTATTTTGGCCCATTCCTCCATGCAGATCTCCTCTAGAGCAGTGATGTTTTGGGGCTGTCGCTGGGCAACACGGACTTTCGACTCCCTCCAAAGATTTTCTATGGGGTTGAGATCTGGAGACTGGCTAGGCCACTCCTGGACCTTGAAATGCTTCTTACGAAGCCACTCCTTTGTTGCCCAGGCGGTGTGTTTGGGATCATTGTCATGCTGAAAGACCCAGCCACGTTTCATCTTCAATGCCCTAGCTGATGGAAGGTGGTTTTCACTCAAAATCTCACGACACATGGCCCCATTCATTCTTTCCTTTACACGGATCAGTCGTCCTGGTCCCTTTGCAGAAAAACAGCCCCAAAGCATGATGTTTCCACCCCCATGCTTCACAGTAGGTATGGTGTTATTTGGATGCAACTCAGCATTCTTTGTCCTCCAAACACGACGAGTTGAGTTTTTACCAAAAAGTTCTATTTTGGTTTCGTCTGACCATATGACATTCTCCCAATCCTCTTCTGGATCATCCAAATGCACTCTAGCAAACTTCAGACGGGCCTGGACATGTACTGGCTTAAGCAGGGGGACATGTCTTGCACTGTAGGATTTGAGTCCCTGGCGGCGTAGTGTGTTACTGATGGTAGGCTTTGTTACTTTGGTCCCAGCTCTCTGCAGGTCATTCACTAGGTCCCCCCGTGTGGTTCTGGGATTTTTGCTCACCGTTCTTGTGATCATTTTGACCCCACGGGGTGAGATCTTGCGTGGAGCCCCAGATCGAGGGAGATTATCAGTGGTCTTGTATGTCTTCCATTTCCTAATAATTGCTCCCACAGTTGATTTCTTCAAACCAAGCTGCTTACCTATTGCAGATTCAGTCTTCCCAGCCTGGTGCAGGTCTACAATTTTGTTTCTGGTGTCCTTTGACAGCTCTTTGGTCTTGGCCATAGTGGAGTTTGGAGTGTGACTGTTTGAGGTTGTGGACAGGTGTCTTTTATACTGATAACAAGTTCAAACAGGTGCCATTAATACAGGTAACGAGTGGAGGACAGAGGAGCCTCTCAAAGAAGAAGTTACAGGTCTGTGAGAGCCAGAAATCTTGCTTGTTTGTAGGTGACCAAATACTTATTTTCCACCATAATTTGCAAATAAATTCATAAAAAATCCTACAATGTGATTTTCTTGATTTTTTTCTCTCAATTTGTCTGTCATAGTTGACGTGTACCTATGATGAAAATTACAGGCCTCTCTCATCTTTTTAATCTGTCATTCAGATGATACAATAACATATTTGTATATGAATTTCCAAAATATTATAGGTATTATTCACATTTTCTTCAAATGAGCTGTACTTTTACAATATCTTTGTATTGTGCTTTTTTAATAAACTATTTTTTATCCACCAGATGGCATGAGTGCTTTCTTACAGTAAATGGATATTGTCATCATCATCAACTTTTCCATATAACCTGCTTTGGTCAAACTTCCTTTCAGCCTAATATAGATCTTAGGCTCTTAAATGTGTGAGTTAAAGTAAAAATGCCGTACCCCATCAGTGGAAGACCCATTGAGATTTTCAGAATGACTTTTTGGGGAAGAGTGTGCCTTCTCAGTTTTATGATGTCATATTCAAACAGACCACCATAGTCCCTGTGCCCAAGAAAGCGAAGGTAACCTTCCTAAATGATTAGTCCTCTCCTGTACTCCTTGTTCACCCACGACTGCGTGGCCAAGCACGACTCCAACACCATCATTAAGTTTTCTGACGACACAACAGTGGTAGGCCTGATCACAGACAACGATGAGACAGCCTATAGGCAGGAGGTCAGAGACCTGGCAGTGTGGTGCCAGGACAACAACCTCTCCCTCAATGTGAGCAAGACAAAGGAGCTCATCGTGGACTGTAGGAAAAGGAGGGCCGAACAGGCCCCCATTAGCATCGACGGTGCTGTAGTGGAGTGGGTCGAGAGTTTCAAGGTCATTGGTGTCCACATCACCAACAAACTATCATGGTCCAAACACACCAAGACAGTCGTGAAGAGGGCACGACAACACCTTTTCCCCCTCAGGAGACTGAAAAGATTTGGCAGGGGTCCCCAGATCCTCAAAAGGTTCTACAGCTGCACCATCGAGAGCATCCTGACCGGTTGCATCACCACCTGGTATGGCAACTACTTGGCATCTAACCATAAGGCATTACAGATGGTAGTGCGTACGGCCCAGTACATCACTGGGGCCAACCTTCCTGCCATCCAGGACCTATATACTAGGCGGTGTCAGAGGAAGGCCCAAAGAATTTTCAAATACTCCAGTCATCCAAGTAATTGACTGTTCTCTCTGCTACTGCACGGCAAGCGGTACCAGAACGCCAAGTCTAGGACCAAAAGGCTCCTTAACAGCTTCTACCCCCAAGCCATAAGACCGCTGAACAATTAATCAAATGGCCACCTGGACTGTTTACATTGACCCCCCCCTTTATTTTTACACTGCTGCTACTCGCTGTTTATTATTTATGCATGTTCACTTTACCCCTACCTACATGTACAAATTATCTTGACTAACATGTAACCCCGCACATTGTCTCGGTACCAGTACCCCCTGTATATAGCCTCGTTATTGTTATATAATTTTCTTGTGTTACTTTATTTTTTACTTTAGTTTATTTAGTAAATATTTTCTTAACTCTATATTTTGAACTGCATTATTGGTTAAGGGCTTGTAAGTAAGCATTTCACAGTAAGGTCTACACCTGTTGTATTTGCGCATGTGAAAATGTATGCACTCACTAACTGTAAGTCGCTCTGGATAAGAGCGTCTTCTAAATGACTAAAATGTAAAATGTAATGTGACAAATACAATTTGATTTGATATGATTTGATATCCTGTCTGCAGGAGTTCTGAGGAGCTGGTCAGTACTGGTACTGTGTATCACTTCCTTTTAATATTGAAATGTGGACATGCAAGTCTATGATGGCAAAGGGGTCTTCCAAGTAAGCAAAGCTCAGACTCATGGGCCAGGGTCTGGTATTTACATGGAAACAATATTGAATATTTGTATTACTGTGTTGAATTCCAGGTAGTAACCTACGGATGCATGATTACCAGTTCTCCCATATTGCCTCCTCATCCTAAAGATAGGTCATGCCGAATAATTACATTAGTGGTGTATGACTATTTTCAGTATCCCTGCATGGTCTGGAAGGTCTCTGTTCCAGTTAGGGGGTTTCTGTGTCTATGTGTTTATGTCTCTGTCAGTCAGAGAAACATGCTGAGAAGGATTATTACCACAGCAAGTAAGGTACTTGGAGTCAAACAGACAGGCCTGGATGAGATCTTTAAGGTCAGGGCCCTCCGTAAGGCTCACAAAATCATTTTAGACCCAAGTCACCCCCTGTACCTGGACTTTGAATTACTCCCCTCTGGGCGTAGGTATAGGGCACCCCTCAGCAGGAAAAATAGAACGAGACAATCATTTGTGCCAGGTGTGATATCCCTCTTAAATAGCTCGGGCAAATGTTCCCATTGACCCCGTAAGGCCAGCAGGCTAGTCTTTGTTTTAAATGTTTTAAATGTTTTATTTCTTATTTCTTACTTTTATTGGTGCGTGACTGTTATTGAAAGTTGTATTGTCAATCTTGTTTTGTATTTAACGCCACTTTAAATGTGTACATGACACTGCAACAACATTTCCCAATGGGGACAATAAAGTAAGTAAGTAAGTAAGTAAGTCTATGTGGTCAGACAGACAGACAGCAGCCAGGTCATTGTCACTGCTCCTGAGAAACAGAAACTGGAAATGACATCACCAAAATATGTTACCTGAAACGTAGAAGTGGGGCCTTTGTCAGAAACCTGGGACCCACTACCTTCTGAAAAAGTTGGCAGGTGTTTCATATCCCTCAGCCACACTGTCCTATGACCATGCAGAAGAAGTCATGCAAACACTTCTCCAGACATATGAAGCCTAGATGAAAATGCACTCTCTCTCTCTCTCTCTCTCTCTCTCTCTCTCTCTCTCTCTCTCTCTCTCTCTCTCTCTCTCTCTCTCTCTCTCTCTCTCTCTCTCTCTCTCTCTCTCTCTCTCTCTCTCTCTCTCTCTCTCTCTCTCTCTCTCAATTCAATTCAATTTCAATTTAAGGGCTTTATTGGCATGGGAAACGTGTGTTAACATTGCCAAAGCAAGTGAAGTAGATAGTAAACAAAAGTGAAATAAACAATAAATATTAACAGTAAACATTACACTCAGAAGTTTCAAAAGAATAAAGACATTTCAAATGTCATATTATGTATATATACAGTGTTGTAACAATGTGCAAATAGTTAAAGTACAAATGGGAAAATAAATAAACATAAATATGGGTTGTATTTACAATGGTGTTTGTTCTTCACTGGTTGCCCTTTTCTTGTGGCAACAGGTCACAAATCTTGCAGCTGTGATGGCACACTGTGGTTTTTCACCCAGTAGATAAGGGGAGTTTATCAAAATTGGGTTTGTTTTCGAATTCTTTGTGGATCGCTGTAATCTGAGGGAAATATGTGTCTCTAATATGGTCATACATTTGGCAGGAGGTTAGGAAGTGCAGCTCAGTTTCCACCTCATTTTGTGGGCAGTGTGCACATAGCCTGTCTTCTCTTGAGAGCCAGGTCTGCCTACGGCGGCCTTTCTCAATAGCAAGGCTATGCTCACTGAGTCTGTACATAGTCAAAGCTTTCCTTAAGTTTGGGTCAGTCACAGTGGTCAGGTATTCTGCCACTGTGTACTCTCTGTTTAGGGCCAAATACCATTCTAGTTTGCTCTGTTTTTTGTTTGTTCTTTCCAATGTGTCAAGTAATTCTCTTTTTGTTTTCTCATGATTTGGTTGGGTCTAATTGTGTTGTTGTTGTAGTTGTTGTTGTCCTGGGGCTGTGTGGGGTCTGTTTGTGTTTGTGAACAGAGCCCCAGGACAAGCTTACTTAGGGGACTCTTCTCCAAGTTCATCTCTCTGTAGGTGATGGCTTTGTTATGGAAGGTTTGGGAATCGCTTCCTTTTAAGTGGTTATAGAATTTAACGGCTCTTTTCTGGATTTTGATAATTAGCGGGTATTGGCCTAATTCTGCTCTGCATGCATTATTTCTCTCTCTCTCTCTCTCTCTCTCTCTCTCTCTCTCTCTCTCTCTCTCTCTCTCTCTCTCTCTCTCTCTCTCTCAGTGCATGCTGGGAGTTTTTTGGAGTTTGAGTGTTTGGTGTGGAGGGCTTGTCCTAACTAATTTGCTGTTTCTTTCCTTGTTTTCTCTTTTCTATGGTGGAGGGTTAATGCACTGTTTGTTTTAGTGGTACCGACTGTTTTTTATTTTTCAAAGTTAGAGAGGAAGAGGACAGACGTTTAGTTTCGTGGGGTTTTGAACGGTGAGGTGTGAGCGATGGCTTCGCAGCCTAGCGCGGAGGAGACGCTGTCGTTACGGCATGGATTCAGGGGTGTTCCCGATAATGGAATTAAGGTGGAGGAGGTTCTACTCGTGGTAGGCGAACAGGTAGGAGTTGAATTTATACATTCCGCGTCCAGAATGAACAAAGCTGTGGTTGTGTTCATGAAAAGAGCAAATTTGGTGGGTAGGCTCATTTCAAGCGGAATATTTGTAAGGGATGTGTTGGTGCCAATTTCTCCTTTCTACCCCTTCGACCAGGGTGGTAGTTGCAAATTTGCCTCCGTTTATTATGGATGATCAAATCAGGAAGGAGTTGAGTCGTTTTGGTAAGTTTGCTAGTGGTTTTCGTGTACTGTTGGCAGGTTTTCAGGCAGATGCCGTCAAGCACGTTTCATTCCGGAGGCAAGTGTTCATGTTTCTGAACAACAATGAGCAACAGTTAAATGTGCACTTTAAAGTGAGGCATTGGGAGGGGCTCTACGCAGGTTTTGCCAGCACAGATAGTCTACGGTGTTTTGAGTGTGGGGATTTGGGGCATAAGAGCTTTGCGTGCCCACATAAAGGCCGTAGACAAGGTGAGGGTTCAAGCACCAGTGGGGGAAATCGAGGTCAACGTGCAGGGGGCCATGAGACACAGGCAGCAGAGGCTGGGCCTAGTCATGCGACAGATGGTAGTGTAGTTAAGGCTGGGCCTAGTCATGCTATAGATGGTGGTGTAGATGAGACTGGGTCTAGTCATGCTATAGATGGTGGTGTAGATGAGGCTGGGTCTAGTCGTGTGATGGATGGTGGTGTAGCTGAGGCTGGGTCTAGTCATGTTATGGTGGTCCGCTAACATCAAGGCGGTGACCCGCTCCTGCAGGTTCATGCTCTACAACATTCGGAGAGTACGACCCTGCCTTACACAGGAAGCGGCACAGGTCCTAATCCAGGCACTTGTCATCTCCCGTCTGGATTACTGCAACTCGCTGTTGGCTGGCCTCCCTGCCTGTGCCATTAAACCCCTACAACTCATCCAGAACGCCGCAGCCCGTCTGGTGTTCAACCTTCCCAAGTTCTCTCACGTCACCCCCTCCTCCGCACACTCCACTGGCTTCCAGTTGAAGCTCGCATCCGTTACAAGACCATGGTGCTTGCCTATGGAGCAGTGAGGGGAACGGCACCTCTGTACCTTCGGGCTCTGATCAGTCCCTACACCCAAACGAGGGCATTGCGTTCATCCACCTCTGGCCTGCTGGCTCCCTTCCTCTGCGGAAGCATAGTTCCCGCTCAGCCCAGTCAAAACTGTTCGCTGCTCTGGCACCCCAATGGTGGAACAAGCTCCCTCACGACGCCAGGACAGCGGAGTCACTCACCACCTTCCGGAGACATTTGAAACCCCACCTCTTTAAGGAATACCTGGGATAGGATAAAGTAATCCTTCTACCCCCCTCCCCCAAAAAAAATTGTAAAGTGGTTATCCCACTGGCTATAGGGTGAATGCACCAATTTGTGAGTCGCTCTGGATAAGAGCGTCTGCTAAATGACGTAAATGTGCCCTTGAGCAAGGCACTTAACCCTAATTGCTCCTGTAAGTCGCTCTGGATAAGAGCGTCTGCTAAATGACTAAAATGTAAATGTAAATGTTATGGAGTGTGGTGTAGATGAGGCTTGGTCTAGTCGTGTTATGGATGGTGGTGTAGATGAGGCTGGGCCTAGTCAGGTTATGGATGGTGGTGTAGGTGAGGCTGGGTCTAGTCAGGTTATGTTAGTGGATGAGGAGAGTGTAGTGGGGAAGGGTAAGCGACTAGGAGGGGTGGAGGAGGGTGTCAAGCGGAAGAGGAAAAAGGGGGAGAAGAAAGGAGGTGGGAGGGCAGAGGCTGGTGTGATGAAAGGCACCAAGGAACCTTTGCCTGGTGCTGGGGGGGAGGCCCCGACTAGAGAGGAAGGGCAGGTGGTCAGGTTGCCTGATGCTGGGGGGGAGGCCCTGACTAGAGAGGAAGGACAGGTGGTCAGGTTGGGAGATGGAGATGAGGAGGAGGAAGGTGAGTCTGAGGAAGAAGCAGATGAGGATTTCTTTTCAGACTCCTCCTCAATGGGTCCAGAGCTGACAGCCAGTCAGTCAGAGGGGTCAAAGTACACGGTGACAGAACTGTCAAGGTTCCTGAAGGAGACTAAGGGGAAAAAAGTTAATCTTTAGGCTTTTTTTTGCGATACGGGGAAGTTTGTAAGATCAGTGCAACATGCAATGAAAAATGAGGGGCATGGTGTCCTCTCACCCAGGAAACGGTTTAGGTTAAGGAAGTGGGTCACAACTGTGCGTAAAGGTCTACCTTCAGACACTGTTTAGATGAAAGTTTTCTTTCTGGCACTGGAGCTTTTTGAGCTTTCTTTGCTGGCTTTTCTCCCACTTCTTATGGAGACTCTTTGGGTAGGCTCGCTTAATATTAATGGCGCCAGAGTTGCGGGAAAGAGGAGTGTGTTGGGTGAATATGTAAAACAAAAAAAAGTACAAGTGTTGTTTCTGCAGGAGACGCATAGCGATGTGGTGAATGAAGTTGATTGGGGGCTCTGGTGGAAAGGGGCAAGTGTGCTGAGCCATGGGACAAATGTTAGTGCAGGGGTGGCAGTCCTTTTTGTACCAGGTCTGTCTGTAAAAATTTGCTCCTCAAAAGAGGTGTGTACAGGTAGACTGCTTGTAGTAAAGGCAGAAATTAACAACAGGGGTTTTGTCTTTATAAATGTCTATGCGCCCAAAACAGGGAGAGAGAGGGGGCTTCTATTTGGGTGTCTTAGAAAGGAACTCTCACAGGTAGCGCCTGAGGAGACGCTGGTGGTCGGCGGGGACTGGAACTGTACGATGGATTTTACGAAAGACAGAAATGGGGAGGAGCCTCATTCAGGCTCAGTGGGGGTGTTAAGGGACATTATTAATCAATTTGACCTAGTTGATGTTTGGAGAACTAGACATCCCAACACAAGACAATATACATGGGTGAAGGTATTTGGGGCTAGGGTGAGTGCAGCACGGCTTGATCGATTGTACATGTCCAGGAATCAGAGCAATAGGCTGTTGGGCGCTACCATTCTCCCGGTGGGTTTTTCGGATCATCACATAACCATGGCTCGGCTGTCTATTTCACCAGGGCCTCGGCAGGCATCCTATTGGAAGTTTAATGTAAAGCTCTTACAAGATGCCACTTTTTGCTCAGGTTTCCAGGCTTTTTGGGAAAGGTGGGGGCAGCGAAGAGAGGAGTATGAGTCTCTGAGTCAATGGTGGGATGTGGGAAAAGTCCAAATTCGGCTTTTCTGCCAACAGTATACAGCTCTGTCATCCTCAGAGGCTAGGAGAGTATTGGGCGAACTCGAACGTAGTATTAGTGAGATGGAGGTAGAGCTGGTGGGGCAAGGCAATGTAGGCCTCCAGGCTAATCTAGCTGAACTACGTAGGGACCTGGGCAGTGTTTTCCAGGTTAAAGCAATGGGAGCACTTGTAAGAGCTAGGTTCTCCATGCTCAAGGAGATGGATGCTCCCAGCTCCTTCTTCTTTGGTTTGGAAAGACAGAGCGGTGAAGCCAAGGGTATGCATTGTCTACGGCTTTCGGATGGGCGGGTGACCTCTGTGGTGGGGGAGATGCAGGAGCGGGCTGTGGAGTTTTATACTGAATTGTATAAGGCAGAACTGTGTGATCCTATGTGTGCTCAGGTTTTGTTTGCCAAGCTCCCTAAGCTCTCTCTGGTACAAAGGGATGAAATGGACATTCCCCTGTTGTCCCATGAACTGGCAGAGGCCGTAACCCAGATGTCCCCCGGCCGTGCACCGGGGGTCGATGGACTCCAAGTGGAGTTTTATAAAAAATTCTGGGGAATAATTGGACTGGACTTCTTTTGCGTGTTGCGTGAATGCGTCGGGGTAGGAGAGTTGCCGATGAGCTGCCGGCGGGCGGCTCTGACTCTCCTGCGCAAAAAGAGTACAGCAGGACTCTCAGATTTTTACTCTGCGGTGCTGAGGACCTGGCAGCTACTAAGGCCCACACGAGAAGGGGGTGTGGATCCTGGGCTGTGGGTGTGGGAGGAGCCTATCTTCCACAACCCAGTCATCCTTTTGAGATCGGTTCAGTCAGCCACCCTGAAGAGGCGACTGATGGCAGCGGGATTACTAAGGCTGGGTGACCTGCGACTGATGGGAGAGGATGGATGGAAAACCCCAGAAGTCCTAGCAAAACAAACAGGACTAACGTCTCTTAGGCTGCTGGAGAGATTCCTGGGGGAAGTCCAGGAGGCACTGTCTGAGCCGGTAAGGGGGGTGTTTGAGCAGCCAAAGGGGGAGGGGCCACCAATGTTTCCGCCACTGCAGGTGACAGCAGAGACTGGGGACTGGCAAGGGGGTCTGGAGGACTTGTTAGATTTTAACACTCCGAGCCTGGGGGAGTTTGAGGGGGTGGGAGGTAAAGCCCTCTACAACCTCTGCATTAAAGTAAGGAACATTAGGAGTCAGTGGCAGGGGGCATGTGGGGCGGAGAGTATGGTGGGTTTTAGATGGAGGGGGCTCTACAAACTCCCAGTACCAAAGAAGTCAGGGGACCTCCAGTGGAGGGTTTTACATGGAGCCCTGGCCACTAACAGCTGGTTAGCACGGGTTGAACTGGGAGTCAGACAGGGGTGTCCTTTCTGTGTCATGAGGGAAACTGTGATTCATATGTTTTCTGTGTGCGCCAGGTTAATGCCTTTAATGTCTCTGTTGGAATGTCTGTGTGAGAGGTTGGGGGTGGAGTTTACTGTCGGGATGTTTATAATGGGGTATAGGTATTCAAATAAGGAAAAATGTGTGTTGTTGAATTTTCTGTTTTCTCAGTCAAAGTTAGCTATTTGGAGAACAAGGAGGAACAGGGTCAAAGGTGGGGGGATAACAGACCCTTTACTCTTATTTAATGGGATGGTCTCTGCGCGCCTTAGGGTGGAATTTGAGTTTTATAAAATGATAAAAAAGTGTGGAGATGTTTCAAGAAATATGGTGTGTTGGGAGGGCTGTCTGTATAGCTGAGGAAGATGGTCTGGATATACGGTTGTAGAGTTGGTGAGGTTTGGGTTATTGTGATGTGTGGTGTTGTTTCTGTAACATGGGGTAGAGGAAAAGGTGAGTATGCAGTACAGGGGATATTGGTAATTTGTTTATTTTATTTTAGGGGGTGGGGTGAGGTTTTAATTAAATGAGGATGTACCATTAAAGAAAGACAAAGTCTCCTCTCTCTCTCTCTCTCTCTCTCTTTTTTCTCGGCAGGTAGCTTAGTGGTTAAGAGCATTGTGCCAGTAACCGAAAGGTCGCTGGTTTTAATCCCCGAGCCGACTAGGTGAAAAATCTGTCGATGTGCCCTTGAGCAAGGCACTTAACCCTAATTGCTCTGGATAAGAGCGTCTGCTAAATGACGTAAATGTAATGATATTTTCTCGCTCTCTCTCTCTAACACCCCATCTCTCTCTCGCTCGCTCGCTCTCTCTCCCCCTCTCTCTCTCTTTCGTTCTCTCTCGCTCCTCCCCCAAACCCTCCCTCTATCTTCTCTGCAACATTGAGTGGTCTGCTCATAAAGTGAAAAAGCTACCGGTATCTGTGAAACACCATGACCATTAACCACACTACCAGCAGCAGCTAGGAAACACACGCTCCAAAACCACCACCACCAGACTGAACAACACAGTGCCAGACCCCAAACACACCCACACCTCATCTACTAACTCTCAAACTGAGTGAAGGGTTATTTTCAGAGAGCAACTATAGAATGTGACTTCCTTTTCAACTAACATACAGGAATGATTTTATAGAACAGGAGCCCTCATCAAAAGGAAGTCTGCTCTTTCTCTACTCTTTCTTCTCTGTGTGTTTTGGTTAGTCAACTGCTAGCTACCAGTGACAGTGATAGATGAGGACATACAGCCAGAGGAAACAGACATACAACGCCTTAAAGAGATGTCTGGTGGTCCCTTCTCCTGCTTCTCCAAACAGGGAATACTCCTTCTCCTACTCTACAACCTAAAAAGGTTTCTCTTAAAACTCCCTTGCGTATTGATGGATTTTATATGGTTTGGTACACTATTCCATTCCACAAGTGTTTTAAGGAGAGAGCTTTTTCGAGCCATGCTCCTACAGTGCAGCAGTCTGATATTGGCAACATTAGCTCTGGTGTGATGGCTATGAGAGTCTACTGAAATTAAAATAACCAGACAGGTAACTGGGGGCAAGGTCATGTCTCACTTTAAAAACCATCAACAGTTTGATCTGCACCACCACCAGATCAACTGGAAGCCAGCTCAGTTCCCTGAAATGATTAGGACCAATGTGCGTCCCGGTGGCTGAGCTTCAGTATAATTCTCATTAGTTTGTTTTGGGTCGTTTGAAGTTTGTCCTTCAGATTTTGTGATACGCCACTGAACCATGAGATACAAGCATAGGCATAGTGAAACCGTATCAGAGATGTTTCCAGGGTCCTCATACTCTCTGTATACAGGAACTTGGCTACCTTGCCAGGAACTTTGTCCTGGAGTGAACCTACCCAATGACCTTCAGAGCCATAAGTTCACATGTCATGTGTTCGTCCAGTTCACATCCCAGTGTATGTTACAGAGCATTTTTCCTTCAACGCTACACCATTAAACTTGACCGAGAAGTTGGAAGAGTTTCTCACTTTGTGTTTGGAACAAAAAGGGATACTTTCTGTCTTGCCTAAATGGATAACCACTTACTGACTTTAGTCAGTTGGCTGCTTAGGGTCTTTTCAACGGTCTCCTTAGTCTAATGTGACACCAAAAGGTAGAATCATCCTCACACAGGATCTATTGCATGTGCTTTCTTACATGATAACTCTAGGAAAACCGTTAGCTTTCTCTAAATTCATTGTTGGTATTTGCATGGTGTGTGTTGACTGTAGAATGCCTAGTCATCAGTGATTGGTTGGATATCTCGAAACATTTGCTTTATTACTGTGTGATAACACCTACATAATACCTATATTCAGCAACATATCATGATGTATTGATTCTGCAGTTTTGAATGTGCCAATGGTGTGGTTGGTTCAGCAGCTGTTGCAGTGCTTCTAGAACGGAAAAGAAATTAAGACCCTGTGCTAGATGCATGTCACTCATTACATTTAAGGCAAAACGGGACTGTATGGAATGATTGTTTCTATTACATAATAAGATAAACTTCAGGACTAGGACAACTGCAGTTATGCCCTAAATACCACACTTCATTGAGCTGTAACTTTATTTTGTCTTAATTCATGACAGAGCTGTTTTTGTGTAAGGGTTTATAATACCTTATTTCAGACTGACATGTATTTATAATGTATTTACAATGTCGCCCATGCAGTATATGATGCATTGGTGGTGAGTAATTACACAGTAACCACAGTGTGATTTGTACTTGAGCTGAGGAGGAGTTATCAGATCCACCCCCACTTCTCTTTTCCTGTCTATCTCATCCTGTTCTGCTGAATGTGGGGGAGGAGCTGACTTTAATGAAGTAAAATAGGACCCACACACTCAGATACGTACAGATAGAAAGTGCAAATATGTGTAGTGCCATTTACAGTATAAATGACACCTGGAAAAGCACTATATAAATCCAATCCATTATTATCTATTAATTGATTGTGTAACACTTTGCATTGCAGTGTATTATTGTTTAATTATTAATGTAGGCACACTGTAACAAATATTACAACGTAACAATGAGTAATTACAATACTTCCTACACAATACTTACATTAATAAATATACAGTGAAAAGATCATTGTAATATAGAATGCAACCATTGATTGATGTCAGAATAACATATATATTTGTGTTTTTCAGGTGTGGGTGTTCCTCTGTTCATCAACAAGAGAGTGGGGGACTCTGTGGAGCTGCTGGCAGGCTTAGAGAGGGGACATTACAAATCATTGCAGTGGAAGTATAGAGGAAAGGATATTGTAGAATTCAACTCAGAAGGTGTATATTCACCTGGATACCAGTTCGAGGGGAGACTAAAGATGAACAACAAAAACGTTAGTTTAACGGTTAGAGAACTGCCACTGCAAGACTCAGGGGATTTTCTAGTTATAGGCAAAGGGGACAAAGGTCAGATTGGCGGTAGGACCATCACTCTGAAGGTCAACGGTAGGCTGTTATCACCTTTTTGCATCCTATTTTGATATCATTCTAATTTATATCCATGACCACGGCTGATGATCTTTAAACTATAATGAAGATTTGTTGGTTTTATACTGACCTTACTCACCATGCTTTGATACATTTCCATCACATTAACAAGTTTTATCCTCTGTCGTCTTTCTCCTGGTGGTATGGCTATGGTAGGGATCATTTAGAAGACTGATTATGTGTCTCTATCTCTCTCCTGGTTGGTCAAAGCCTATATCCAAGGTGGTGATCCAGACAGACATCAAGCTATTGGCCAACCACTCCTGTACGGTGCGGCTGGTGTCCAACGTGTCCTGCTACTCCAACCTTACATACACCTGGGAGAGAGACAACGAGATGTACGGGGACGCCCAGCAGATTCACTTCTCTCTCTCTCCTGCAGAGAGAGACATCAGTGTAACGTGCAACGCCTCCAACCTAGTCAGTTGGAAATCTGTCTTTGCGATAGTAAAGGGTGGTAATGACAAAACCGCCCCAGGTACCTAGATATCATAATAATCCCTTCCATACACTTTTCAGTGTGCTTATATGCTTATGTTGTCCATTCCATACACTTTTCAGTGTGCTTATACGCTTATGTTGTGTGAAGCTGTCTTTTCCCTCTGTGATCAGAGAGAGACAAATAGAGAATGGTTGTAGTCATATGCAAAAACCTGTGAAAACCTAGTTGCTGGGATGATAAGTACACATGAAAAGGTGTGCAGGGATTTACGTCCTTTTCAGAGAGAAGAATGACAATGTTCTTTCAGCATACATATTCTGTAGTTCACTTATTAATTTCTCTTTTACATTCAATCTATCACTGTGATCACTACTTTCTTGGGTTATTACTTTGAACAGTTGACAGACCTACCTTGTTTGTGCTGTAACTCAAGAACATCTACATGCAGTTGACCTCCAAATAGCTACAACATAAACCAAATGATAAATATGCCATGAAGTCAAACCTTTGACACCTCTCCTACTGACATTAAAGATTGGACTGAAAATGTCAACATGACCAGGTATGGTATATGCAATATTGACTTCACTTTTTGCACAAATATGTTATTATCCACAAAATTCCTTCCTCAGATATATACAATAGTTCTCTCTTCCACTCACAGAAAGACCACAGTGTTGATGTGTCCATTTATTTTACAGTAAGAGGAAGTTGTGTAAAGATGAACATTACATCAGATTCTATTTTTTTCTGTTTCTCTTTAAGCATCTGTACCTTTCTAATTCGGTCAAAGCCCCATTAACAAAATCTCTGTGCACCATAGTGCTGTCAGTCTTCTGTAAAACACATACAGATTGGACTTCTACTGATATGAACCCATACAGAAGTGGTCCATGTCTGTACTAATATGATGACATAGAGAGAGGAAGGAATAAGAGGGCAGACCCAGTAGACTGAGGGGTTATGTTGTTGCTATGTGACCAATGACCACATTAGCTTCAATATTGTGATCCAAAAGTATGTGGAGTAGTTACAGGCCTGTCATGAAGGGGGCGATAAGAAACCCCAGATGTTTACCTTGTTTCTTCACGCAGAGTGTCTCACTCTACACTCTACAACAAACCACTTAGATATTTTTAAAGGTAAATCGTTTTGAAATATATATTCATGTATTCAACATGTAATGATTTGAAGCAAAATGAAACTCTACACTTTAACCTGGAAATCCAGTTCCTCAGTTACAGCTTTGAAACTCCTCCCATCTCTGGTCAGTGGTAATAAATTCCGCTTAGCTCTGCCACTGATGTACACACACACAAACCACACAACACACACAAAACATACACACACACAAAAACACGATACAGTACATGAACAATAACCCTGAGGCACATCACATAAACAGACAAATTGAAATACAACCATAAACAACACAATAACAAACATATCTATGTAGACAGTATCTAACTAAACGTATACCTCATAATTGAGGGGGTGGCAGAAGATGTCCATTTCCATTGTGGAACAACTGATGTTAGCTGGCTAGGCTTGCCACCTGACAGCTGAGCAAATGTTTTAGGGGAGGCCTACACTATCTATCTATCTATCTATCTATCTATCTATCTATCTATCTATCTATCTATCTATCTATCTATCTATCTATCTATCTATATATCTGTGCATGGTGCAGCATAAAACAAACATCTACACATTCTGAAATAAAACCACAAGCTCTGATCTCATCAATTCAGGTCTCTAAGGAGCGAGTGTGAGACCATGTAGCCAACTAGAAGGAGAAGTTGGTCAGAATATAAACGCGCTATCAACTGCTACTATTTTTTCTCACAATCTTTTGACATTTCTCTTGAATCTTTCTCTCTGTTTTTCTGTGTGACGGTGAAGAGGTGTGATCTAAGCAGACTGTCATCATATAGGAAGTAGAGTGGTTTGTCAGAAGGACTGTATTTGTATAGAAAGTAACTTGTCTGTGGGGACAGAATGGAGCACACCTTGCTTTGTTTGCTACTATGTACAGCGCATTCAGAAAGTATTCAGACCCCTTGACTTTTTCACATTTTGTTACGTTACAGCCTTATTCTAAAATTATTTATATTGTTGTTTTTTCCTCATCAATACCCCTTAATGACAAAGCAAAAACAGGTTTAGACATTTTTACACATTTATTAAAAATAGAAAATGGAAATATCACATTTACATAAGTATTCAGACACTCAGTACTTTGTTGAAGCACATTTACATTTTAGTCATTTAGCAGACGCTCTTATCCAAAGCGACTTACAGTTAGTGAATACATATATATATATATTTTTCATACTGGCCCCCCGTGTGAATCGAACCCACAACCCTGGCGTTGCAAATGCATGCTCTATCAACTGAGCTACATCCCTGCCAGCCATTCCCTCCCCTACCCTGGACGACGCTGGGCCAATTGTGCGCCGCCCATGAGTCTCCCAGTCACGGCCTGCTGCGACAGAGCATGGATTCAAACCAGGATCTCTAGTGGCACAGCTAGCACTGCGATGCAGTGCCTTAGACCACTGCGCCACTCAGGAGACACCTTTGGCAGCAATTACAGCCTCGAGTCTTCTTGGGTAAGACGCTACAAGCTTGGCACACCTGTATTTGGGGAGTTTCTCCCATTTTCTCTGCGGATCCTCTCAAGCTCTGTCAGGTTGGATGGGGAGCGTCGCTGCACAGCTATTTTCAGGTCTCTCCAGATATGTTAGATCAGGTTCAAGTCCGGGCTCTGGCTGGGCCACTCAAGGACATTCAGAGACTTGTCCTGAAGCCACTCCTGCGTAGTCTTGGTTGTGTGCTCAGGGTCAAGGTCAACCTTCGATCTGGAACAGGTTTTCATCAAGGATCTCTCGGTACTTTGCTCCGATCATCTTTCACTCGATCCTGACTAGTCTCCCAGTCCCTGCCGCTGAAAAACCAGGCCAGTAACATTAAGGCCTGTTGCTTGGTGCGAGGAGCAGGAACAGGCCGGGCCGGACTGGCGACGCGCACCACCGGCTTGGTGCGGGGAGCAGGTACAGGCCGGGCAGGACTGGCGACGCGCACCAACGGCTTGGTGCGGGGAGCAGGAACAGGCCGGGCCGGACTGGCGACGCGCACCACCGGCTTGGTGCGGGGAGCAGGAACAGGCCGGGCCAGACTGGCGACGCGCACCACCGGCTTGGTGCGGGGAGCAGTAACAGGCCGGGCCAGACTGGCGACGCGCACCACCGGCTTGGTGCGGAGAGCAGGAACAGGCCGGGCCAGACTGGGAACACGCACCACATGACACAGTAACCAAAATAACAAAACTTAACCGTGACGGTTCAATGGCTAACACACAAGCCTAACACAGGAACACAACAAAAACCCACAACACCGGCAGGAAAACTGGCTGCCTAAATATGATCCCCAATCAGAGACAACGAGCGACCGCTGCCTCTGATTGGGAACCACACCCGGCCAAACATAGAAATACAAACCTAGAATATATTCACACCCTGACCAAACTAGCTAGAGTTCTATAGGCCAGGGCGTGACAATATACCTGTGAAGGTCTTCAGAAAAGCAATGGCTTAAAACACTCCGAGTCAAGTAATGCTCTACATATGACCGTGTTAGGTAAGTCTGTTTTTATGGGATTGCAAGAGAAAAAGACAGAATAGTGAGAAAAATACAAAAGGGATGAGGTCAAATTGCAGACAGTGAGATCAATGATGGAACTAAACTATAGTTTGATTTTGGGGTAAGGTACAATACCATGATAACAAAATGGGTAAACATTTTATACTAAAATGATTTAATTAAAGAACAAACATTTTAATTGTGTCATCTCCTTTATAACAGATCAACCCCAAGTTGTCCTGAGTGTCTCTCCTCAATGGCTGAACCCTGGAGACTCAGTTACTCTGAGCTGTGGGGTTAAAGAGTCATCTACAGGCTGGAGGTTCTTCTGGTACCGAACTGTTCCCTACAGAGCTGGGTTACCCTCCCTATCGAACAGGTCCTACTCTGTAGAGCCGTTGTCTCCATCTCTCTGCTGTCCAGGCTGCTGTGTGGTCTACTGGTGTTGTCTCCCTTTCTACTGGTGTCTATCATTCTGATGGTGAAATGCTGCAGGGCTCAAGGTGACCACTTTATTTCAGTGTGTATCTACAAGAAGCTTATCCAGCTTGATATTTTCCTTCTTTATGTCATGCTCTTGTATTACTGTTATCAAGTAATGTTGACTCAAATGGTTCATTTCAAATGTAAATAGACAAAGTGCCTAGTGGCAGCTATTTCTGTTAAATGTCTTCTACGGAAATGTTCTTCCCCCAGAAAAGGCAAACTAACATTTTCATTACTTCTGAAGGATTACATTTTAGTGCTGTGCAGTTGAACGAGCAGTTGATTCAGTTTAACTCTAATGCTACTCTCCGTCCGTTATATTCCTATAGGCATGTGTTCAGGTTGTAGCAGGTTGTGTTTTCTCTAGCAGGAGGTAAGCTTGGCTTCTCATATGGTGTTGAGTAAAGCTTAAACCATGTATTTAGATCGTAGGTAGGTAGGTTATTTATGTAGTTATTTAGGTAGTTATTGTAGGTTTCCGTAGGCAATTATTGTAGGTAAGTATTGTTTACGTATTGTTTAAGTATTGTTATGGCGGAGCCCAGCGAAGCACGAGGCTAGCTAGCTAGCGGGTAGCTACTGGTAACGTTTTATTGGTAATTATCTGTTTAGTGCAATGGTGGAGAGTGGTTTCCAATGTTAATGTGCTAGCTAATGTGCTAGCTAGCCAACGTTTAATTTTTTTTTGCTGCGTTATGAAAGGAACTAGACACGGTCATGAATTATCTGTTTAGTGTGTTAACACACTCTTGGTATGCTAGCTAGCTAGCGGGTAGCTACTGGTAACGTTTATTGGTAATTATCTGTTTAGTGCAACGGTGGAGAGTTGTTTCCAATGTTAATGTGCTAGCTAGCCAACGTTTAATTTTTTGCTGCGTTACGAAAAGGAACTAGACACGGACATGAATTATCTGTTTAGTGTGTTAACACACTCTTGGTAGTTTGTTGTAACCAAGTATTGGTGCTAAACTGTGTGTTATTGGATGCTAGCATGCTAGTTAGCTATGGCGTCATAGCTAGGCATCGTGGGCTGTTGTGGGTAGTTACTGTGGGTTGGCATTGCTTTTCGGCGGTGCCGGGGGTAGCACGAAGCTAGCTAGCTAGCCGTTCTTCAAACAAGGTCAACACAGTGGCCATTGCTAGCTAGCCAACAGACACGGACACGAATTATCTGCTTAGTGTGTTAACACACTATTGGTGGTTTGTTGTGACCAAGTGTTGGTGCTAAACTGTGTGTTTTTGGATGCTAGCATGCTAGTTAGCTATGGTGTCATAGTTAGCTAGCTGAATAAAGTGGGTTGAGTCTATTCCTTTAAACATTGAACCGCTGTGGTTCACAACAATTCTGATTTCTAAAGGTGGAAGTTGGTAGAGTTTTTGTTCGGGTGGTTCAGTGAAACAATTATAGTTTCTGAGGTAGAAGTTTTTGGTGAGGCAGGCCCTGCTCTCTACTCTCCCAGATGTTTAGTTCATTTCATTCCGATCTCCTCTGCATTATTGTAGCCATTTGCTACAGCCTGTCAACTATGCCTCTGCCTATCCCTGTTCTCTCCTCTCTGCACAGGCTACACAAACGCCCCACACCGCGTGGCTGCTGCCTCTCTAACCTGGTGGTCCCTGCACGCACCCCACACCTGGAGTTCCAGGTCTCAGGCAGCCTCTGGAACTGCCGTTCTGCTGCCAACAAAGCTGACTTCATCCCAGCCTATGCTAATCTCCAGTCCCTCGACTTCCTGGCGCTGACGGAAACATGGATTACCACTGAAAACACTGCTACTCCTACTGCTCTCTCCTCGTCTGACCATGTGTTCTCGCATACCCCGAGAGCATCTGGTCAGAGGGGTGGTGGCACAGGAATCCTCATCCCTCCCAAGTGGACATTCTCAATTTTTCCCCTAACCCATCTGTCTATCTCCTCATTTGAATTCCATGCTGTCACAGTCACTAGCCCATTTAAGCTTAATATCCTTGTCATCAATCGCCCTCCAGGTTCCCTTGGAGAGTTCATCAATGAGCTTGACGCCTTGATAAGTTCCTTTCCTGAGGATGGCTCACCCCTCACAGTTTTGGGGGATTTCAACCTCCCTATGTCCACATTTGACTCATTTCTCTCTGCCTCCTTCTTTCCACTCCTCTCCTCTTTTGACCTCACCCTCTCACCGTCCCCCCCTACTCACAAGGCAGGCAATACGCTTGACCTCATCTTTACTAGATGCTGTTCTTCTACTAATCTCACTGCAACTCCCCTCCATGTCTCTGACCACTACTTTGTTTCCTTTTCTCTCTCGCTCTCCTCCCACACTACTCACTCTGCCCCTACACAGATGGTAATGCGCCGCCGCAACCTTCGCTCTCTCTCTCCCACTACTCTCTCCTCTTCCATCCTATCATCTCTTCCCTCTGCTCAATCCTTCTCCCTCCAATCTCCTTATTCTGCCTCCTCAACCCTCCTCTCCTCCCTTTCTGCATCCTTTGACTCTCTGTGTCCCCTATCCTCCCAGCCGGCTCGGTCCTCCCCTCCAGCTCCGTGGCTTGATGACTCATTGCGAGCTCACAGAACAGAGCTCCGGGCAGCGGAGCGGAAATGGAAGAAAACTCAACTCCCTGCCGACCTGGCATCTTTTCACTCCCTCCTCTCTACATTTTCTTCATCTGTTTCTGCTGCTAAGGCCACTTTCTACCACTCTAAATTCCAAGCATCTGCCTCTAACCCTAGGAAGCTCTTTGCCACATTTTCCTCCCTGCTGAATCCCCCCCCCTCCTCTCTCTCTGTGGATGACTTTGTCAACCACTTTGAAAAGAAGGTTGACGACATTCGATCCTCCTTTGTTATGTCTAATGACACTGCTGGTCCTACTCACACTGCCCTACCCTATGCTTTGACTTCTTTCTCCCCTCTCTCTCCAGATAAAATCCTGCGACTTGTGACTGCAGGCCGCCCAACAACCTGCCCGCTTGACCCCATCCCCTCCTCTCTTCTCCAGACCATCTCCAGTGACCTTCTCCCCTACCTCACCTCGCTGATCAACTCATCCTTGACCGCTGGCCATGTCCCTTCCGTCTTCAAGAGAGCGAGAGTTGCTCCCCTTCTCAAAAAACCAACACTCGATCCCACTGATGTCAACAACTACAGACCAGTATCCCTTCTTTCTTTTCTTTCCAAAACTATTGAGCGTGCCGTCTTTAGCCAACTCTCTTGCTATCTCTCTCAGAATGACCTTCTTGATCCAAACCAGTCAGGTTTCAGGACTGGTCATTCAACTGAGACTGCTCTTCTCTGTGTCACGGAGGCTCTCCGCACTGCTAAAGCTAACTCTCTCTCCTCTGCTCTTGTCCTTCTAGACCTGTCTGCTGCCTTTGATACTGTGAACCATCAGATCCTCCTCTCCACCCTCTCCGAGCTGGGCATCTCCGGCGCGGCTCACTCCTGGATTGCGTCCTACCTGACCGGTCGCTCCTACCAAGTGGCATGGCGAGAAGCTGTCTCCGCACCACGTGCTCTCACCACTGGTGTCCCCCAGGGCTCAGTTCTAGGCCCTCTCCTTTTCTCCCTATACACCAAGTCACTTGGCTCTGTCATATCCTCACATGCCCTCTCCTATCATTGCTATGCTGACGATACACAACTAATCTTCTCCTTTCCCCCTTCTGATAACCAGGTGGCGAATCGCATCTCTGCATGTCTGGCAGACATATCAGTATGGATGACGGATCACCACCTCAAGCTGAACCCTGGCAAGACGGAGCTGCTCTTCCTCCCGGGGAAGGACTGCCCGTTCCATGATCTCGCCATCATGGTTGACAACTCCGCTGTGTCCTCCTCCCAGAGTGCGAAGAGCCTAGGCGTGACCCTGGACAACACCCTGTCGTTCTCCGCCAACATCAAGGCGGTGACCCGCTCCTGCAGGTTCATGCTCTACAACATTCGGAGAGTACGACCCTGCCTTACACAGGAAGCGGCACAGATCCTAATCCAGGCACTTGTCATCTCCCGTCTGGACTACTGCAACTCGCTGTTGGCTGGCCTCCCTGCCTGTGCCATTAAACCCCTACAACTCATCCAGAATGCCGCAGCCCGTCTGGTGTTCAACCTTCCCAAGTTCTCTCACGTCACCCCCCCTCCTCCGCACACTCCACTGGCTTCCAGTTGAAGCTCGCATCCGCTACAAGACCATGGTGCTTGCCTATGGAGCAGTGAGGGAACGGCACCTCTGTACCTTCGGGCTCTGATCAGTCCCTACACCCAAACGAGGGCATTGCGTTCATCCACCTCTGGCCTGCTGGCTCCCTTCCTCTGCGGAAGCATAGCTCCCGCTCAGCCCAGTCAAAACTGTTCGCTGCTCTGGCACCCCAATGGTGGAACAAGCTCCCTCACGACACCAGGACAGCGGAGTCACTCACCACCTTCCGGAGACATTTGAAACCCCACCTCTTTAAGGATTACCTGGGATAGGATAAAGTAATCCTTCTACCCCCCCCCAAAAAAAAATGTGTAAAGTGGTTATCCCACTGGCTATAGGGTGAACGCACCAATTGGTGAGTCGCTCTGGATAAGAGCATCTGCTAAAGGACGTAAATGTGCCCTTGAGCAAGGCACTTAACCCTAATTGCTCCTGTAAGTCGCTCTGGATAAGAGCGTCTGCTAAATGACTAAAATGTAAATGTAAATGTTCAACAACCAAATCTCCTCAAGATGAGTTACGATCTGATGATATCATCGAACAGACCGAATCATCCGTGTGATCATTACAGTATGAACTGTGAGCTGAATGACCATTTTTATGATTTTAAAGTTTTTGCCATTGCCTTGCCATTGACTTATGATAGTGTTTACTGAGTCAAATATCATTGAATGAAATTGAACAAATACTAAATGCTATGATTTAGCAAGTTTACGTTTTCAGCTTTTGGGATCTTGTATGCTTTGTTATTGTTGATTGTTGTTAATATTCTTGAAATATTACACTTACCCCTCTTTGATTTCAGTTTGTTGATTGAAAAAGAGTGTAGTGCCTGTTTTGTTTAAAAGTAGAATTTGTTGTATTTTTTTAATATGTTGTATTTTAGATAATGTCATGCTTTTTACATGCAGGTGCATATATGCTGTATGTGAATATTTTCTGGGACTAAAGGTGGGTTTATACTTGGTTGGCCGACCTACTATAACAACTTGAACAGTTATGTTGGAACATGTATAGTTTGTTTTTAACTCAATTAACGCTTATTTTCATTTACATTTTTCATACTTTCCACTTCTATGTCTATATGTTTTTTATTAAATGTTATTTCTTCAGTAGTCGTTATAGGAGCCAGATGAGTGTTCCACTATTGAACTTGAATAAAGAGGTTGTGCATTGTCTTACATCAGATAGCATGACGATTCTGCCTGACGAGAGTCACATAGGAGTGACGCCACCTGACGTAAGACAATGGAGGTTGTGTTGCATTTTGTATTTTGTATTAATTCTCATTTGTCAAATAAAAAGTGATGATTCCCCACATCATTGTATTGCTTTGAAATATAAATTAATTTAAGGACATATTCCTTTTACTCTCTGTATTGCTGAGTTGAAACAATGCATTTACATCTTGAACATTCCTATACATTTCTTATTATGTAAAGCAACACTTTTTAACAAAATCTCTATACACCATATTGCTGTCAGTCTTCTTAAACCACTTTCAGATTGGACTTCTACTGATATGAACCCATACAGAAGTGGTCCATGTCTGTACTAATATGATGACATGGAGAGAGGAAGGAATAAGAGGGCAGACCCAGTAGACTGAGGGGTTATGTTGTTGCTATGTGACCAATGACCATATTAGTTTCTATATTGTGATCCACAAGGATGTGGAGTAGTTACAGGCCTGTCCTGAAGGGGGCGATAAGAAACCCCAGATGTTTACATTAGTAAACGCACTGAAGGTGAAGTCTCTTAACTGCTTTCACCTGTAACATTTCTCTCCACATGTTTGTTTCTTCACACATGTTGTACATGTGTCCCACACTCTGCACTCTACAACATATTTTTAGAGGTAAATAGTTGACAAAAATGGATTCATTTATTCAACATGTAATGATGTGAAGCAAAATGAAACTATACACTTTAACCTGGAAACCCGGTTACCCAGTTCCAGCTTTGAAACTCCTCCAATCTCTGGTCAGTGTTAATAATCAATCAATCAATCAATCAATCAATCAATCAATCAATCTATCTATCTATCTATCTATCTATCTATCTATCTATCTATCTATCTATCTATCTATCTATCTATCTATCTAATATAATATGAATAGACTATAAACCACTACTCTTTTTTCTCAGACTTTTTACATTCCTCTTGAATCTTTCTCTCTCAGTTTTTCTGTGTGACTGTGAAGAGGCGTGATCTAAGCAGACTGTCATCATATAGGAAGTAGAGGGGTTTGTCAGAAGGACTATAGTTCTAGAGAAAGTCACTTGTCAGTGGGGACAGAATGGAGAGCACCTTGCTCTGTTTGCTACTAGGTAAGTACTGAGTTAGTGTGTGTTTGTGTGAACACTAATTACCTGATTTACTAAGCCCTTCAGGTAAAAAGGAATAAGAAGTTAATGGAAATGAAGACAGTTTCAAGCTTTAACTTTGTTTTTTGTATCCCTTATTGAGAAAACATTAGTAAACGGCACTAAAAGGAAATTGCAGCAAAATATGGTGTAGATATTGTGACCATACTACATTGATGTAGCATCACGGTGAGAACCTGAGCTTATAGAGATGATTCCATGCAGACATGGTTAGTGTGGTGGTGTGCGTTTAGCCAGGTCATCACTCAGGAATTAAAGATTGACGCTAACTCAGTGCTTGCAAAATGTGCTGTCAATGACAATGAATACAAAATGCAATATTTGTTGTATGTGTTGTAGTATCAAGTTGTGATTATTGTAAATGGTTGAGGGTTCCTTTGCTACAGTTATAGTAAACTGTGTTAAGAGATGAATGAGTGGTGTTTTGGTGTTTTTGGTCTCTGTACTCTCACTGTGTGCAGAACATGGGAAGTCAGTGGCCATTTATAGCTGCAGTCTGTAATTCAAACTACCTTAAAATGGCCACCCTGCCACTTGTTGTGGTATACGGCTGAGGGAAGGGGCTAAGGAAATTCATTAATCTACATTGTTCACAATAATTGTCATAAAATAAACATACATTTTGGGTTATGATGGAATAAGACTTGAATTGCTGTGATCCATTTAGTATTGTAGAAATCTATGTAGAAAACGCAGATTGCATCTTTAAAATTGTCACGCTCTGGCTCCGGGACTCTGTATATTGAGCCAGGGTGTGTTCATTCATTGGGTGTATTTCTATGTTGGTATTTCTGTTGGGTTCATTTCTATGTTTGAGATAATGACTCCCAATCAGGGGCAACGAGTGTCAGCTGTGGGCTGGTTGTCTCTGATTGGGAGCCATATTTATCTGTATGTTTTCCTTTGGGTGTTGTGGGTTTTTGTTCCTTATTCGGTCAGTGTAACCGTGGACTTCACGAGTCGTGTTTTGTTTTGTAGTTAGATACTTTAAGTCAATAAAGTCATGTTTCTTGGACACGCTGCGCCTTGGTCTCCTTCGCTCCTAGACGACCGTGACAGAAAAACCCACCATAAAAGGACCAAGCAGCGTGTCCAGGAGCAAAGAGACTGGACATGGGAGGAGGCGCCTGGTAAGGAGATCGAGAGGCTGGCGATGGCCCAGGTGGGCAAATCGTGGTCCTGGGAGGACATGCTCGGGGGCAAGGGACCTTGGGGGAAGATCAAGGCCCTGGCGAGAGAGGAGCAACGGCGTCAGCAGGGTCATCGTTGGAAGGACGAGAGGCAACCCCAAAAAGTTTTTGGGGGGGGGCACATGGCTTGGGCGGCTGGGCAGCAGGAGGCTGCCACAGGGAGACGTGGAGAGAAGGCTATCGGATTACGGGAGCCATTGGCGAGTAGAGGAAGGGAAGTTGTGGCGGCACGGCGTGAGAGACTGATGTGTGTTACCAGTCCGGTCCGGCCCGTTCCTGATCCCCAGTTAAAGCCAGTGGTGTGTGTTCCCAGTACGGACCGGCCTGTTCCTACTCCACGCATCAAGCCCACGGTGTGCGTCGCCAGTCCAGCCCGGCCTGTTCCTGCTCCACGCACAGAACCTAAGGTGTGCGTCGCCAGCCCAGCCCGGCCTGTTCCTGCTCCACGCACAGAACCTACGGTGTGCGTCGCCAGCCCAGCCCGGCCTGTTCCTGCTCCACGCACAGAACCTAAGGTGTGCGTCGCCAGCCCAGCCCGGCCTGTTCCTGCTCCACGCACAGAACCTACGGTGTGCGTCGCCAGCCCAGCCCGGCCTGTTCCTGCTCCACGCACAGAACCTACGGTGTGCGTCGCCAGCCCAGCCCGGCCTGTTCCTGCTCCACGCACAGAACCTAAGGTGTGCGTCGCCAGCCCAGCCCGGCCTGTTCCTGCTCCACGCACAGAACCTACGGTGTGCGTCGCCAGCCCAGCCCGGCCTGTTCCTGCTCCACGCACAGAACCTACGGTGTGCGTCGCCAGCCCAGCCCGGCCTGTTCCTGCCACTCGCACCAAACCTACGGTGCGCGTCGCCAGCCCGACCCGGCCTGTTCCTGCCACTCGCACCAAACCTACGGTGCGCGTCGCCAGCCCGGTCCGGCCTGTTCCTGCCACCCGCACCAAGTCTACGGTGCGCGTCGCCAGCCCGACCCGGCCTGTTCCTGCCACTCGCACCAAACCTACGGTGCGCGTCGCCAGCCCGGTCCGGCCTGTTCCTTCTCCCCGCACTAGCCCTGAGATGCGTGTCCTCAGCCCGGTACCTCCAGTTCCGGCACCACGCACCAGGCCTACGGTGCGCCTCAGACGGCCAGAGTCTGCCGTCTGCCCAACGGCGCCTGAACTGCCCGTCTGCCCAACGGCGCTTGAACTGCCCGTCTGCCCAACGGCGCCTGAACTGCCTGTCTGCCCAACGCCGTCTGAACTGTCCGTCTGCCAAGCGCTGCATGAACTGCCCGTCTGTACGGAGCCTGCAAAGCCGCCCGTCTGCCATGAGCCTTCAGAGCCGTCCGCCAGACCGGAGCCGCTAGAGCCTTCCGCCAGACAGGATCAGCCAGAGCCTTCCGCCAGACAGGATCAGCCAGAGCCTTCCGCCAGACAGGATCAGCCAGAGCCTTCCGCCAGCCATGAGCAGCCAGATCCGTCAGCCAGCCATGAGCAGCCAGATCCTTCAGCCAGCCATGAGCCGTCCAGCCAGGATCCGCCAGAGCCAGCCAGCCAGGTCCGCCATTGAGTCCGGTGCTGTCCCTTAGCCCGGTGCTGCCCCTTATCCTGGTGCTGCCCCTTAGTCCGGTACTGCCCCTTAGTCCGGTGCTGCCCCTTAGTCCGGTGCTGCCCCTTAGTCCGGTGCTGCCCTTTAGTCCGGTGCCGCCCCTTAATCCAGTGGGGTTTAGTTGGGGGGTGGTCATGTGGAGGAGGCTACGTAAGCGGGTAGTGACTTTGGTGGGGTGGGGACCACGGCCAGAGCCAGAACCACCGCCGAAGAGGTATGCCCACCCAGCCCTCCCTTGTTTAGCCTTATTGAGGCGCGGTCGCAGTCCGCGCCTTTAGGGGGGGGTACTGTCACGCTCTGGCTCCGGGACTTTGTGTGTTGAGCCAGGGTGTGTTCGTTTCGTGGTGTTTTGTTTGGTTGGGTGGTTCTATGTGTTGTATTTCTTTGTTGGGTTCAATGACTCCCAATCGGAGGTAACGAGTGTCAGCTGTCGGCTCGTTATCTCTGATTGGGAGCCATATTTATCTGTATGTTTTCCTGTGGGTGTGGTGGGTTTTTGTTCCAGGTTCAGTCTTTGTCACTGTTGGACTTCACTATCGTCTTTTGTTTTGTATTTACGTGCTTTACTCATTAAAGTCATCATGTTCACTCAACGCGCTGCGTATTGGTCTGCTCCCTTTCAAGACGGTCGTGACAAAAATAAAGCACAGGATGGATTTGGTAAACAGTAACATGAATATGGAATGTTGTTATTTATTTCAAACTAATATTGGAGCAATGTGACTTTCTTTGTTGTAGTGCTGAGTATACACATCTACTCTGGACACTCTGAAGATGATGATGGTAGATATTTGTACACTTGATCAAGCCTTCATCTCTTAATGCTTCATTTTATTTCTTTGTGATTTTTAAAGCTGCTTTTGGATAGACATATTTTGTGTTTTGAGTGTCTCAAAATAACATTTGTAAAGCAATTTTATCATGCTGGTTTTATTTTGAGCAGGACAGGCAAAGGCTGATCTGACCATACACCCTAAATCCTCACAGATATTGCAAGAGCCCCGTTTTTCCTCTAAACATAACAATGGTCATTATGGCCAAACAGTTCTATTTTTGTTTCATCAGACCTGAGGACATTTCTCCAAAAAGTATGATCTTTGTCCCTATGTGCAGTTGCAAACCGTAGTCTGGCTTTTTTATGGCGGTTTTGGAGCAGTGGCTTCTTCCTTGCTGAGCGGCCTTTCAGGTTATGTCGAAATAGGACTTGTTTTACTGTGGATATAGAAACTTTTGTACCTGTTTCTTCCAGTACCTTCACAAGGTCCTTTGCTGTTATCCTGGGATTGATTTGCACTTTTCGCACCAAAGTACATTAATTTTTATTTTATTTTTTATTTCACCTTTATTTAACCAGGTAAGTCAGTTGAGAACAGGTTCTCATTTACAACTGCGACCTGGCCAAGATAAAGCAAAGTAGTGCAATAAAAACAACACAGAGTTACATAAGGGGTAAAAAAAAACATAAAGTCAGAAATACAACAGAAAATATATATACAGTGTATGCAAATGTAGCAAGTTATGGAGGTAAGGCAATAAATAGGCTATAGTGCAGAATAATTACAATAGTATTAACACTGGAATGCTAGATGTGCAAGAGATTATGTGCAAATAGAGATACTGGGGTGCAAAAGAGCAAAATAAATAACAATATAGGGATGAGGTAGTTGGGTGGGCTAATTTAGGATGGGCTGTGTACAGGTGCAGTGATCGGTAAGGTGCTCTGACAACTGATGCTTAAAGTTATTGAGGGAGATAAGAGTCTCCAGCTTCAGAGATTTTTGCAATTAATCTCTAGGAGACCGAACGCGTCTCCTTCCTGAGCGGTATGACGGCAGCGTGGTCCTATGGTGTTTATACTATTGTTTGTACAGATGAACGTGGTACCTTCAGGCGTTTGGAAATTGCTCCCAAGGATGAACCAGACTTGTGGAGGTCTACATTTTTTTTCTGAGGGCTTGGCTGATTTCTTTTGATTTTCCCATGATGTCAAGCAACGAGGCACTGGGTTTGAAGGTAGGCCTTGAAATTCATCCACAGGTAGACCTCAAATTGACTCAAATTATGTCAATTAGCCTACCTTGACATGATTTTCTGGAATTTTCCGTGCTGTTTAAAGGCACAGTCAACTTAGTGTATGTAAACTTCTGACCCACTGGAATTGTGATACAGTGAATTATAAGTGAAATGATCTGTCTGTAAACAATTGTTGGAGAAAATACTTGTGTCATGCACAAAGTAGATGTCCTAACCGACTTGCCAAAACTATAGTTTGTTAACAAGAAATGTGTGTAGTGGTTGAAAATCGAGTTTTAATGAATCCAACCTAAGTGTATGTAAACTTCCGACTTCAACTGTATAAATGAATAGTTATTCTGTGAAAGTCTTTTTTTAAACAACATTTTTAGGAAAAAAACAGAATCATATTTTCAATTCACACCAAATCAAGTCAACATACACCCATAATGGACTTTTATAGTATGAAAACGTTCCAACAACAACTAAATCTTTGGATATTGCTAAGCATGTATCCAGATCTTTAAATTATGCTCTTTTCTCACAGCCCTGCCCAAAGCTACACTGACCATAAATCCAAACCCTATGTACACTTGAGAGACAGTAACTCTGAAGTGTTCAGTGGGGTCTGACAATGCCTGGAGCTATACATGGTACAAAGACAACACTAAGAAAGTAGTGCCCCAGTCTGACAGACACACTACAACAGGAGCCACTTTCACCATCAGTAGACCTGCTGTGTCTGACCAGGGTCTCTACTGGTGTCAGGGAGAGATCCTGTCCAGATCCATATCATCAATTATCAGTGATCCTGTCACTATCACTGTGAAATGTGAGTTACTTTGTTGTGTGTTTTTTTATCATAAAAATGGACGCTATTTATATTGAGTCAATGATGTAGACATGATCCATGTACAGTTGAAGTCGGAAGTTTACATACACCTAAGCGATATACATTTAAACTCAGTTTTTCACAATTCCTGACATTTAATCATAGTAAAAATTCCCTGTCTTAGGTCAGTTAGGATCACCACTTTATTTTAAGAATGTGAAATGTCAGAATAATAGAAGAGAGAATTATTTATTTCAGCTTTTATTTCTTTCATCACATTCCCAGTGGGTCAGAAGTTTACATACACTCAATTAGTATTTGGTAGCATTGTTCTGTCCACACATTTTCTATAGGATTGAGGTCAGGGCTTTGTGATGGCCACTCCAATACCTTGACTTTGTTGTCCTTAAGCCATTTGCCACAACTTTGGAAGTATGCTTGGGGTCATTGTCCATTTGGAAGACCCATTTGCGACTAAGCTTTAACTTCCTGACTGATGTCTTGAGATGTTGCTTCAATATATCCACATACTTTTCCTTCCTCATGATGCCATCTATTTTCTGAAGTGCACCAGTCCCTCCTGCAGCAAAGCACCCCCACAGCATGATGCTGCCACCCCCGTGCTTCACGGTTGGGATGGTGTTCTTCGGCTTGCAAGTGCCCCCATTTTCCTACAAACATAACGATGGTCATTATGGCCAAACAGTTGTATTTTTGTTTCATCAGACCTGAGGACATTTCTCCAAAAAGTATGATCTTTGTCCCCATGTGCAGTTGCAAACCGTAGTCTGGCTTTTTAATGGCGGTTTTGGAGCAGTGGCTTCTTCCTTTCAGGTTATGTCGATATAGGACTCGTTTTACTGTGGATATAGATACTTTTGTACCTGTTTCCTCCAGCATCTTCACAAGGTCCTTTGCTGTTGTTCTGGCATTGATTTGCACTTTTCGCACCAAAGTACGTTAATCTCTAGGAGACAGAACGCGTCTCCTTCCTGAGCGGTATGACGGCTGCGTGGTCCCATGGTGTTTATACTTTGTACAGATGAACATGGTACCTTCAGGCGTTTGCAAATTTCTCCCATGGATGAACCAGACTTGTGGAGGTCTACCATTTTTTTTCTGACGTCTTGGCTCATTTCTTTTCATTTTCCCATGATGTCAAGCAAAGAGGCATTGAGTTTGAAGGTAGGCCTTGAAATACATCCACAGGTACACCTCCAATGGACTCAAATTATGTCAATTAACCAACATACATCCATAATGGACTTTTATAGTATGAAAACGTTCCAACAACAGCTAAATCTTTGGATATTGCTAAGCATGTATCCAGATCTTTAAATTATGCTCTTTTCTCACAGCCCTGCCCAAAGCTACACTGACCATAAATCCAAACCCTGTGTACACTGGAGAGACAGTAACTCTGACGTGTTCAGTGGGGTCTGACAATGCCTGGAGCTATACATGGTACAAAGACAACACTAAGAAAGTAGTGACCTTGACTGGCAGACACACTACAACAGGAGCCACCTTCACCATCAGTAGACCTGCTGTGTCTGACCAGAGCCTCTACTGGTGTCAGGGAGAGATCCAGTCCAGATCCATATCATCAATCATCAGTGATCCTGTCAATATCACTGTGATATCACATTCCATCCAAGATGGCGTAGTAGTGCAGTCCTGTTTTTGTCGTGTGTCTGTAAATAGCCTGTAAATACCCTGTTTTTTTTGTATTTTTTGTACATATTTCCCTATCAGACTTTTCATCCTTCTACAAAATATACTTTCCTGCAACCCGCCTCACTCAATGTGGAACGGATTCTATTATTGACTTACCTTTTCTCTAGAATCTCCAGTTGAAACTAGCTAGCCAGCTAACTAGCTACTTGCTATTAGCCACAGTTGCTATTTCACCCAGAACATTGGATTTTTCTGCCGGAATAATTTAATCACTGGACATTAATCACCGGATCGCAACTAGCTAGCCGCAACCGAATGGATGTTGCTGTTTGGCTAATCACCACTGCCCCCGATGCAAGCACCAGTTAGCCTCGAGCTAGCCTAGAGCCAGGCTCATATCCCGAATATCTACCTCTAGGTCTACCGGACGGGAGTAGCCAGCAAACTAGCTACTTGCTATCAGCTACCGTTAGCGGTTTTTCACCATTGTCCGTGGCCTGCACCACCTACCAGCCAGCTCTAGTCTGGACTATTATTCGGCCAGTCTGCACTGTCTGCACAGCGCGTTATCGACCCAGAACATATCAGTTTTTCTGCCGGAATCACTGAATCACTGGACCTTTAACTCCGGATTCATCGCTACCAGCTAGCTGCAACAAAATGGACGTTGAGGTCTGGCTAATCATCCTGAGCTAGGCCCATCTCCCATCTCCCATCTCCCGGCTATCTACCTCTCTGTCAACCGGACGGGACCACCTAGTGTTGACACGGAGCCCAGCCGATCCTACACGACTGGTCTGCCGACGAAATCGTCTGATGTGGTTACAACAGGCTTCCCGTTACGACGTCGACCACGAAGATTCCATCTGCTAGCCCCGGCCTGCTAGCACACGCTAGCCGTGCCCTCTTGCTCGCTAGTGCTTTAGCAGCCCCCGAACTACCTCTGAACTATCCTATTGCTGTTCACCGGACCTTATGATAACTCAGCTATACAACTGATGTCTGCTGGACTGTTCCTTTTTACGGTACTGCATCCTGTTTATGTTTAGCCTCAGCCCAAACTGTGTCGTCATTACCAGCTGTTGTCTTAGCTCTCTCAAATTACACCTGTGATTGCTTTATGCCTCTCTCCCTTGTCAATATGGTTAGCTTATTGTTGTTTCGGTTATTTCTAATTGTACTATTTCACTGTAGATCCCCCAGCCCAGCTAAACCAGCCTTAGATAGCTCCTTTGTCCCACCCCCCATACACACGGAGACCGACTCAATTGGTGCCTCCAGTGATGCTATCTCTTTCATTGTTACCCAACGCTTAGGTTTACCTCCACTTTACTCATATCCTTCCATATCCTTGTCTGTACATAATGCCCTGAATCTTTTCTACAACGCCCAGAAATCTGCCCCCTTTATTCTATGTACCCAACGCACTAGAAGACCAGTTCTTAAAGCCTTTAGCCGTATCCTTATTCTAGTCCTCCTCTGTTCCTCTGGTGATGTAGAGGCTAACCCAGGCCCTGCAGCCCTCAGTATCACGCCTACTCCCCAGGCGCTATCATTTGCTGACTTCTGTAATCGCAAAAGTCTTGGTTTCTTGCATGTAAATATCAGAAGTCTACTTCCTAAGTTTGAGTTATTCACTGCGTTAGCACACTCCGCCAACCCTGATGTTCTAGCAGTGTCTGAATCCTGGCGTAGGAAGGCCACCAAAAATTCTGAAATTTCCATCCCCAACTATAACATTTTCCGTCTAGATAGAACTGCCAAAGGGGGTGGAGTTGCAATCTACTGTAGAGATAACCTGCAGAGCTCTATCATACTATCCAGGTCTGTGCCCAAACAGTTTGAGCTTCTACTTCTAAAAATCCACCTTTCCAGAAATAAGTCTCTCACTGTTGCCGCTTGCTACAGACCCCCCTCAGCCCCCAGCTGTGCCCTGGATACCATATGTGAATTGATTGCCCCCCATATATCCTCAGAGTTCGTACTGCTTGGTGACCTAAATTGGGATATGCTTAACACCCCGGCCATCCTACAATCCAAACTAGATGCCCTCAATCTCACACAAATTATCAACGAACCTACCAGGTACAACCCTAAATCCGTAAACATGGGTACCCTCATAGATATCATCCTGACTAACTTACCCTCTAAATACACCTCCGCTGTCTTCAACCAGGATCTCAGCGATCACTGCCTTATTGCCTGCGTCCGTAACGGGTCCGCGGTCAAACGACCACCCCTCATCACTGTCAAACGCTCCCTAAAACACTTTAGCGAGCAGGCCTTCCCTAATTGACCTGGCCCAGGTATCCTGGATGGATATAGATCTCATTCCGTCAGTTGAGGATGCCTGGTTGTTCTTTAAAAGTAATTTCCTCTCAATCTTAAATAAACATGCCCCATTCAAAAAATACAGAACTAAGAACAGATATAGCCCCTTGTTCTCCTCAGACTTGACTGCCCTTGACCAGCACAAAAACATCCTGTGGCGTACTGCATTAGCATCAAATAGCCCCCGCGATATGCAACTTTTCAGGGAAGTTAGGAACCAATATACACAAGCAGTCAGGAAAGCAAAGGCTAACTTTTTCAAACAGAAATTTGCATCCTGTAGCACTAACTCCAAAACGTTTTGGGACACTGTAAAGTCCATGGAGAATAAGAGCACTTCCTCCCAGCTGCCCACTGCACTGAGGCTAGGAAACACTATCACCACCGATAAATGTACAATAATCGAGAATTTCAACAAGCATTTTGCTACGGCTGGCCATGCTTTCCACGTGGCTACCACTACCCCGGCCACCAACTCTGCACCCTCCGCTGCAACTTGCCCATGCCCCCACCGCTTCTCCTTCACACAAATTCAGACAGCTGATGTTCTGAAAGAGCTGCAAAATCTGGACCCCTACAAATCAGCTGGGCTAGACAATCTGGACCCTTTCTTTCTAAAACTAGCCGCGGAAATTGTTGCAACCCCTATTACTGGCCTGTTCAACCTCTCTTTCATAACGTCTGAGATCCCCAGAGATTGGAAAGCTGCCGCGGTCATCCCCCTCTTCAAAGGGGGTTACACTCTAGATCCAAACTGTTACAGACCTATATCCATCCTGCCCTGCCTTTCGAAAGTATTTGAAAGCCAAGTTAACAAACAGATCACCAACCATTTCGAATCCCACCGTACCTTCTCCGCTATGCAATCCGGTTTCCGAGCTGGTCATGGGTGCACTTCAGCCACGCTCAAGGTCCTAAACGATATTATAACCGCGATCGATAATAGACAGTACTGTGCAGCCGTCTTCATCGGCCTGGCCAAGGCTTTCGACTCTGTCAACCACCGCATTCTTATTGGCAGACTAAATAGCCTTGGTTTCTCAAATGACTGCCTCGCCTGGTTCACCAACTACTTCTCAGATAGAGTTCAATGTGTGAAATCGGAGGGCCTGTTGTCTGGACCTATGGCAGTCTCTATGGGGGTGCCACAGGGTTCAATTCTTGGGCCGACTCTTTTCTCCGTTGTGATGTCACGAGAGGCTACACAGCTTTCAGCGGGATTGCTCAAGTAGTGCAAGGAGACCAGGTTCAACCAAAACAAGGATTTTATTAAAGATCTTGGGAAACTAACGAAAATATAACACAATTCTGTTCTCTGGTGGCTCTTTAAGGGTTAACAGTTCAGGGATGTCTCTTCCACATCCAAAATCATAACTCTCCCTCGCTCAAATAACTTTTCCCCAGTCTTACTGTATTCCACGTTGCAGCTAGTGGCCAACCCAGCAAAACGTCCTTCCAAATGTCCCACACGTATTTCCACAGGTGCATATATCCAAAGGTGAGTATTTCCCAAAGGTAAGTATCTCCAAATCCTTATATTCCTCCTGGAAGTGGACGTGCAGCACTCTTGTCCTCCAGAGAGCCCAGCTTGGAGACCGTGTCCCTTCCCTTCAACAAACCTTCAGCTTATCAGCTCCTGATTGGTTTCAGCTGCGTGGGAAGATTGGCCATAGAGGGTTGGAGTTCCCGACCATACCAGCAGATGGAGCCATAGCTGTCTGGGTTTGCAGCCATCTCAGGGGGATGTAACGTCCCTCCAGGACACAGCCTCTCGTGACATCACACATCCCCCTCCTCGGGACCGACGTCCTCGTCGGGGTAAAGGCAGCGAAGAAGGCATCACGCCGGGAGAGGGCGTCCGCATTGCCGTGGTGCTTGCCAGCCCTGTGGACAACAGAAAAGTTAAACGGTTGCAAGCTCAAAAACCATCTGGTTACTCTACTGTTTGATTCCTTGTTCTTGGCCATCCACTGCAGAGGGGCGTGATCAGATACCACCATGAAACGTCGGCCCAGGAGATAGAACCGAAAGGGACTCCAGGGCCCAGACTACAGCCAGACATTCTTTCTCCACCGTTGAATAGTTCTTCTCTCTTGGAAGTAACTTTCTGCTTAGGTAGAGAATGGGATGTTCTTCACCGTCATGTGCCTGGGTGAGGACAGCACCCAGACCCACCTCCGAAGCATCCGCTTGAACAATGAATTCCTTCTTGAAGTCTGGTGCCACCAGGATCGGACTGGAGCAGAGTGCTCGCTTCAGGTTGAGGAAAGCCGCCTCCGCCGCAGGGTTCCACTTCACCATTCGTGAGTGGCGTTTGGTCGTCAGCTCCGTCAACGGTGCAGCTATGGTAGCAAAATCTGCAATAAAGCGTCTATAGTAGCCAGCGAGGCCCAAAAATGACCTTACTTGCTTCTTGTTGATGGGCTGCGGCCAGTCCTGTATGGCCCGCAGTTTGGCTTCCTGTGGTTTGACCAACCCCCGCCCAATGGTGTACCCCAGGTAGTTTGTCTCACTGAAGGCCACCTTGCACTTCTTCGGGTTTGCCGTGAGCCCTGCTTCCCTGAGCGAATCCAGCACCGCTTGTACCCGGGGTAGGTGGCTGGCCCAATCCTGACTTTGTATAACAACATCATCCAAATAAGCCGCTGCGTACCTCTTGTGGGGCGCAAGGACTCGATCCATCAGGCGTTGGAACGTGGCAGGTGCCCCGTGGAGACCAAACGGAAGTCGGGTATACTGGTAGAGCCCCTCCCGGGGTGGCAAAGGCTGTCTTCTCCTTAGACGCCGGGGTCAAGGGCACCTGCCAGTAGCCTTTTGTGAGATCAAGAGTGGTTAGGAAACGAGCATGCCCCAAGGAGTCTATTAAATCATCGACACGAGGCATTGGGTATGCATCAAATTCAGACACTTCATTCAACTTCCGATAGTCATTACAAAATCGTACTGAACCGTCTGGCTTGGGAACTAGTACGATGGGACTTGCCCAGGCACTGTGGGACTCTTCGATTACTCCCAACTCCCGCATCTTCCTTACCTCCTTCTGTATAACCACTTTACGAGCCTCTGGCACGCGGTACGGGCGCTGGTTTACCGTTCGGCCAGGCATGGTGCGGATCTCATGTTGGACCACCTCTGTGTGACCGGGAAGGGAGGAGAAGACATCCTGGTTCTGCTCCACGAGTTCCAGGGCCATCTGTCGTTGATGTGGGGACAGATTTGGACCCAGCTGAACCTCTTCTCGCGCCGGTTCCTGGGTCTCTGTGGGGGGTAGAGAGCTGAACAGCGCCTCTCTGGCGTGCCACTTCTTTAAAAGGTTAACATGATAAATCTGCTCAGTTTTCCTTTTATCTGGTTGCCTCACCTTGTAGTTTACTTCTCCCATGCGTTCAATGACCTCATATGGTCCTTGCCAGGTTGCCAGGAATTTGCACTCAACGGTTGGCACCAGGACCAGCACTCTGTCCCCCGGCTTAAACTCCCTGGGTTGAGCAGATCTGTTGTAGGAGGCTTGCTGTTGCCGCTGACTGGCCTCCAGGTGTTCCCGCATCATGGGATAGATGGCCTTCATTCTCTCCCTCATAGCCCCTACATGGTCGATCAGTGTCCGCTGTTGGCATGGCTGCTCCTCCCAGGCCTCCTTGGCGATGTCGAGCAGTCCTCTGGGTCTGTAGGAAAGCAAGAGCTCAAAGGGTGAAAAACCAGTAGAAGACTGAGGTACCTCTCTCACCGCAAATAATATGTATGGTAACAGCTGATCCCAGTTGCGCCCATCTTCCCCTACCGCTTTCCGCAGCATGGATTTTAGTGTTTTGTTAAAACGTTCGACTAGGCCATCTGTCTGGGGGTGGTAGACCGAGGTTCTCAGCTGTTTGATTTTCAGTAAAGCACAGAGTTCTTTCATCACCCTGGACATGAATGGAGTCCCTTGGTCCGTCAATATCTCTTTTGGGATTCCCAGACTAGTTGAGAGACGGAACAGCTCCTTGGCGATTTGTCTGGATGTAGCCTTCCTCAGCGGAATGGCCTCCGGGTACCGGGACGCATAGTCCAGAATGACCAGAATGTATTGATGTCCCCTGGCACTTTTCGGTAAGGGCCCGACTATGTCTAATCCAATCCTCTCAAAAGGAGTTTCGATAATGGGCAAGGGAATGAGCGGGTTTCTATATGTGGGCTTTGGCGCAACCTGCTGACACTCAGGGCAACTACGGCAGTAGTTCTCTATCTCTTTGTGTACTCCTGGCCAAAAGAAACGTTGCATGATTCTTTCCTTAGTCTTCTCTACCCCCAAGTGGGCCCCTAGCGGGTGTGTGTGGGCTAGGTTGAGTACTGTGGCCCGATAGGGCTGTGGCACGAGGAGCTGTTCATGCACTTCCTCATTTTTCTTGACTATCTGATATACTAACCCCGGTTTACTGCGAAATGGGGGGTAAGTAGGGGTTGTCTTATCACCTAACACTACACCTTCTAATACCTGCACATTTCTTAAGGCATTTGCAAGAGTAGGATCTTGTAATTGAGCCGTACCATACTGGCCTGTGAGAGGGGGAAGCTCTTGGGTGCCTGGGACGTCTTCTTCACTGGAGAACGGAGCACTTTCCTGGGCTGCGTTCTCTTCTCCCGTATCCGGACCAGTCTCGGTGTCGGTCTGGGCACCTGCCATCCCTATCAGAGCCCGGGCGGGAGTGAGTAACTCGGAGGATTGCACCGGAGCCTTCCCAGGATGAGTCTTGCCTCTCCGTTTCCGAGGTACTCGGGTTATCCACTCCTGAGACTCTCTCCAGAGTGGGTAAAAGGCTGGGCAGTCTCGTCCAATTAGGACAGGGACGGGGAGGGAATCAACCACCCCCGCCGTCGTGTGTATGGTTCCCCGTGTGCTGGTCATTGTAAGTTCAGTAATGGGGTATTCTCTGGTGTCCCCATGGACACAGGAAACTGGGAGGACTTTCCCCGGGGGTCAGACACGTTGGGCCCACCAAATCCTTACGCACCAGGGTGGCCCGGCTACCAGAATCCAGTAAGGCCTCGACATCATGGTGATTCACAGTTACCGGGCAGGTGGGGGGTCGATCTGGGCCGCCATCTACGACTCCCAAGAGCGAGGCAAAACGATGTGTGGGTGCTGAGCTGGAGGACTCCGCAGTGGGCATAGGTTCATCGGCTGGTTTCCCACACTGCCAGGAGATATGTCCCATCTCCCCACACCGGTAACACTGTCGAGGTTCCCCATCCTGGTGTACTCTTCTTGGACCCGCCTGGTTTCTGGCTCCCCCTGGAGCCGGGATAAGTCCTGACGCGGCGGGGTTCGAGACCTTGGGGTCCTTTGGACGGGTTTTCCCCATTTGTGGTGGGGCCGCACTCCTGGGGTCTTTTCGGGAAGCATTCAGCATCTCCGCTGTGGCCTGGTACTTTTCCACAGCTTCCACGGTCAGATCAGCCGTGGTCAAGGCCTGTTGACTGATGAACCGTTTTGCCTCATAAGGCAGGGCGCGTAGGTAACGATCCACCACAACGGCCTCCACCACCGCCGCTGCTGTATTCCTCTGCGGATCCAGCCATTTCCTTGCGATTCGGACAAGTTCATGCATCTGCGCCCGAGGAGGTTGGTCTGGTTGGAAGGTCCAACTGTGAAAGCGCTGGGCCATACCAAACTTTGTGAGTCCATATCTGCCGAGGATCTCAGACTTCAGGGCATCATAGTCAGTAACCTGGTCAGGGCCCAGGTCCCGGACAGCATTCAGCGCTTCCCCGGTTAGAAAGGGGGCTACCAGACCAACCCACTGTTGCTTGGGCCAGGCTTCCCTAGTGGCCGTGGCCTCAAATGCATGCAGGTATGCCTCAATGTCATCGGTAGCTCCCATCTTAGATATAAAGTCACTTGCCTTTATTGGGCGGGTATTTTGGACCACCCTCTGTCTCTGCAACTGCAATTCCTCTGCCTTCAGAAGGTTGGCTTTCTTTTGCTCCTCCAAGAGAGCCACGTTTGTTTGCATCTGGGCTTGCTGGCCAGCAACAAGGGCTTTCAATATGTCCTCCATTTCAGTCGGCGGGGAGCCTACGGCCAACTTGGAAAACTGGGTGATCAAACCTTCGGTATCCTCCTCTGACATGCACTATTAACGCTTGAGCGTGCCCGTATTCTCCACCATCTGTGATGTCACGAGAGGCTACACAGCTTTCAGCGGGATTGCTCAAGTAGTGCAAGGAGACCAGGTTCAACCAAAACAAGGATTTTATTAAAGATCTTGGGAAACTAACGAAAATATAACACAATTCTGTTCTCTGGTGGCTCTTTAAGGGTTAACAGTTCAGGGATGTCTCTTCCACATCCAAAATCATAACTCTCCCTCGCTCAAATAACTTTTCCCCAGTCTTACTGTATTCCACGTTGCAGCTAGTGGCCAACCCAGCAAAACGTCCTTCCAAATGTCCCACACGTATTTCCACAGGTGCATATATCCAAAGGTGAGTATTTCCCAAAGGTAAGTATCTCCAAATCCTTATATTCCTCCTGGAAGTGGACGTGCAGCACTCTTGTCCTCCAGAGAGCCCAGCTTGGAGACCGTGTCCCTTCCCTTCAACAAACCTTCAGCTTATCAGCTCCTGATTGGTTTCAGCTGCGTGGGAAGATTGGCCATAGAGGGTTGGAGTTCCCGACCATACCAGCAGATGGAGCCATAGCTGTCTGGGTTTGCAGCCATCTCAGGGGGATGTAACGTCCCTCCAGGACACAGCCTCTCGTGACATCACACCGTGTATATCAATGATGTCGCTCTTGCTGCTGGTGACTCTCAGATCCACCTCTACGCAGACGACACCATTTTGTATACATCTGGCCCTTCATTGGACACTGTGTTAACAAACCTCCAAACGAGCTTCAATGCCATACAACACTCCTTCAGTAGCCTCCAACTGCTCTTAAACACTAGTAAAACTAAATGCATGCTCTTCAATCGAACGCTGCTGGCACCCGCCCACCTGACTAGAATCACCACTCTCGACGGGTCTGACCTAGAGTATGTGGACAACTACAAATACCTAGGTGTCTAGTTAGACTGTAAACTCTCCTTCCAGACTCACATTAAGAATCTCCAATCCAAAGTTAAATCTAGAATCGGCTTCCTATTTCGCAACAAAGCCTCCTTCACTCATGCTGCCAAACATGCCCTCGTAAAACTGACTATCCTACCGATCCTTGACTTCGGCGATGTCATTTACAAAATAGCCTCCAACACTCTACTCAGCAAATTGGATGTAGTCTATCACAGTGCCATCCGTTTTGTCTCCAAAGCCCCATACCCTACCCATCATTGTGACCTGTACGCTCTTGTTGGCTGGTCCTCACTACATGTTCGTCGTCAAACCCACTGGCTCCAGGCCATCTATAAATCACTGCTAGGCAAATCCCCGCTGTCACGAGTTACAAAGCCAGAACCCAGAAGCAGACCAGGACAAGGTAAGTTGAAACGAAGGTGAGTGTTTATTTACAAATTCAAGAGTGATGCTGAATAATCCAGGGAACCGAGCGGGCGGCGTTGATTAGTTGTTGGGGGTGCAGTGGTTGATCCAATCATGGCTCGGCAGCCGCCGACCACCAGGCAGAGGTTGGATGAAGGTTCCGGACGAGTGACTGCAGATGGAACAAAACGGAGGTAAGTAAACAACAACCCAACAAGGTGCAAAACAACAAAACTAACGCTAAACGCTCTAAGACTGATACTCTGATAAACCTACTGTTCATGGCTAACGATCCGGCAGGGAATGGATGTTAGGCCAGAGCCTAAGAAGGGTGATGATCAGGACCAGGTGTGCAGATTGCTGATGGGATGCAGGTGCGGAAATCAAGAGAGCTCCCCGGAGCGTTCCAGAACCCTCGGGAAACTGGAGATCCCGAGCAGAAAAAACTAGTCCACAGACAGGACCCGACTCAGACTGCCGGGATCGTTACAGTACCCCCCTCCGACGAACGCCACCGGGCGGACTCCCCGGAGCGCCAGGATGGAGGCGGTAGAAGTCACGGATGAGGTCAGCATCTAGGATCTGTCGCCGCGGAATCCAACTCCTCTCTTCAGGACCATACCCCTCCCAGTCCACGAGATACTGGAAACCCCGGCCCCGCCGTCTGGAATCCATGATGCGTCGCACCGTGTAGGCAGGACCACCTCCGATCATCCGAGGAGGAGGAGGAGGAGGCGGAGGAGGCAACAGAGGACTGAGGAAAACAGGCTTGAGGCAGGAGACATGAAAGGTGGGATGGACTCTGAGCGTCCTCGGGAGTTTGAGTCGAACTGCCACCGGGTTGATCACCTTCTCCACCACAAACGGACCAATGAACTTCGGTAACAACTTCCTAGACTCAGTCCGTAAAGGAAGATCCCGTGTGGCCAACCAGACCCTATCTCCGATGGTGTAGGTGGGAGCGGGGATCCGGCGACGATTCGCCTGGAGCTGATACCGGTCCGAAACTCTAAGGAGTGCCTTTCTGGCCCGATGCCAGGTCCGGTGGCAACGACGAATATGGGCCTGAACAGAAGGCACTGAGAGCTCCTTCTCCTGAGAAGGGAACAAGGGAGGTTGGTAGCCATACAGGCACTGGAAGGGAGACATCCCAGTGGCAGATGTAGGGAGAGTATTGTGGGCATACTCAACCCAAGGCAACTGAGAGACCCAGGAGGTGGGGTTGGAAGAGGCCAGGCAGCGTAGCGTGGATTCCATCTTCTGGTTGGCTCTCTCCGCCTGACCATTAGATTGGGGGGTGAAAACCAGATGTGAGACTGACTGTAGCTCCAATGGCCAAACAGAAGGACTTCCAGACAGCAGAGGTAAACTGAGGGCCACGGTCGGAAACGAGATCACTGGGCAACCCGTGGACCCTGAAAACCTCCCTAACCAGGATCTCGGACGTCTCCGAGGCAGAGGGAAGCTTGGCAATTGGCACAAAGTGGGCGAACTTGCTGAATCTGTCCACGATAGTCAGAACGACCGTGTTCCCCTCAGAAGCGGGCAACCCAGTGACAAAGTCCAGGGCCAGATGCGACCATGGTCGCCGGGGAATAGGAAGGGGGTGAAGTAGTCCAGAGCTGGGCCGATTGGTACCCTTATTCTGCGCACACACTGGACAGGCAGCAACATAACCCCGAGTATCCTCGGCCATGGCAGGCCACCAAAACGTCTGCGAAGAAACGCCATCGTCCGAGCCACGCCAGGGTGACAAGCCATCTTGCTGGCGTGGGACCATTTGAGGACCGCAGGACGAACCGACTCAGGCACAAACAACCGACCGGGTGGACCGTTACCGGGACCGGGCTGCGTCCGAAGAGCCGCCATCACCTCCTCCTCAATCTTCCACCTAACAGCTCCCACGACGCAGTTCCGGGGGAGAATTGTCTCGGTCTTGGACCCACCCTCCTCCGTCTTGGAGAACATCCGAGACAAGGCGTCCGCCTTGCCGTTCTTAGATCCAGGTCGGAACGTCAGGGAAAAATTGAATCGTCCGAAAAACAACGACCACCTGGCCTGACGGGAGTTGAGACGTCTAGCCGATTGCACGTAAGCAAGATTCTTGTGGTCAGTCCAGACAATAAACGGTTGCTCCGCCCCTCCAACCAGTGGCGCCACTCCTCCAAGGCAAGTTTCACCGCGAGAAGCTCCCGGTTACCCACATCGTAATTCCTCTCCGCAGGCGAAAGGCGACGAGAGTAGTAGGCGCAGGGATGGAGTTTACTGTCCGTGGAGCATCGCTGCGACAGGATGGCGCCAACTCCCACATCAGACGCGTCCACTTCAACGACGAACTGACGGGCCGTGTCCGGTTGAGAGAGAATCGGTGCGTTGGTGAATCGCCTCTTCAAATCCAGAAACGCTCGATCCGCCTCCGGATTCCACTTGAAGCTCCTGATACTGGAAGTCAAGGCAGTTAACGGAGCGGCCACACGGCTGTAATCCCGGATGAATCTGCGGTAGAAATTCGCAAACCCCAAAAATCTCTGGAGCTGCAATCTCGTACCGGGCTGGGCCCATTCCAGAACCGCTCTAACCTTCTCCTGGTCCATCCTAATCTCTCCCCTGGAGATGATGTACCCGAGAAAGGATGTCGTGTGGGCGTGAAACTCGCACTTCTCGGCCTTCACGAACAGGCGATTCTCCAACAATCGCTGCAGAACCTGCCGGACATGCTGGACGTGGTCGGAAGGTTCCTTCGAGAAGATCAGAATGTCATCCAGGTAAACAAACACAAAGAGACCGATCATATCTCTCAGGACGTCGTTCACCATACTCTGGAATACCGCTGGAGCATTGGTCAGTCCAAACGGCATCACCTGATACCAAGTGACCCATCGGTGTATTGAAACCCGTCAACCACTCGTCTCCCTCTCTGATCCGGACCATGTGATACGCATTGCGTAGGTCTAGCTTGGTGAACACCGTAGCACCCTGTAAGGAGTCGAAGGCAGAACTCATCAAGGGCAGGGGATACTTGTTCTTGACCGTGATGTCATTCAACCCCCGATAATCAATACACGGTCGAAGAGAGCCATCCTTCTTACCCACAAAGAAGAATCCTGCCCCCCAGGGGTGATGACGAGGGACGAACGAGACCAGCAGCTAGGGACTCCTTGATGTAGGTCTCCAAAGCCTCACGTTCAGGGCGGGAGATACTGTATAACCTTCCCCTGGGGTAGACAGCTCCAGGGAACAGGTTGATGGCACAATCATATGGTCGGTGGGGAGGGAGTGACAGAGCCTTCTGCTTACTGAACACTTCCCCCAAATCGTGATATGTCTCGGGGAACCAGGGACAAATCTGGGGGGTTTAGCCTCAATCACCTGACTGGGAACCGAATGGGGACAGGCAGTCTTGAGACAGTTAGCATGACAATCAAGGCTCCAACTCGTTACCTTGCCCGTCACCCAATCGAACGTGGGATTGTGTTCCTTCAGCCAGGGGTATCCAAGGACCAGAGGAACATGGGAAGACGGCAGAATGAAGAATGAAATCATCTCCGAATGATTCCCCGACAACAGCATCTTAACCGGTTCAGTCCTCATCGTGATACGTGCCAGACTACTGCCGTTCAGAGTGGTCGCTTCAATGGCTTCCGGCAATTGCTCCTTGGAAAGCCCCAGCTGTTCCACCAACTCGGCATCAAGAAAGCTTCCATCGGCACCTGAATCGAGAAAAGCGTTAATCGCTAAGCTCTGATTCCTGTTCACAAGGGTAGCCGGAAACGGGGTCTGACAGAGGTACTGAGAGGTTGAAACTGGCTCGCTAAAAGTCCTCCCAACTTTAGCGAGCCGGGCAGTTTGACGACCGCCGGGAACAAGTGGAGATGTAATGTCCCGAGCTACCACAGTAGAGGCAGCAGTTGGTCTTACGTCTATGTTGACGCTCCTCCTTGGTTAACCCGTGCCGCCCCACTTGCATGGGTTCAGAATCGGGAGAGAGGACCTCTCCACTAATCCTTTGTGGTGGAGAATGATCGACGTGTTCTGGTCCACCACCCGACCCGACTGGGAACTGAGAAGCTGATCGACTGGACGGACCCCATTGCTTCTCCCTCCTTCGCTCTCGGACTCGATTATCCACCCGAATAGACAAGGCTACCAAGCTGTCCAGGTCACTAGGCTCGGATAGGAGATCAGCTCATCCTTGAGCTGCTCCGACAGACCCTGGTAAAAGGCCGCTTGCAGAGACTCCTCATTCCACCCACTCTCCACAGCCAACGTCTTGAACTCGATCACGAAGTCGGCCACGCTGCGAGTTCCTTGGTGGAGCGAAAACAGGCGCCTAGCTGCGTCCCTCCCTCGGACGGAATGGTCGAAGAGCTTCCTCAGCTCGGCCGTGAACCCCTGGTATGAAGCCATGCAGGGGTCTTGTCGTTCCCAAACGGCTGAAGCCCACTCCAGCGCTCGACCACGCAGCAACTCAATCACAAAGGCTATCCTAGCCTTGTCTGTGGCATAAGAGTAGGGCTGTAGATCGAACACTAACCCACACTGCATAAGGAAAGAAACGGCATCTTCCCAGCTCCCCTCATATTTATCCGGCGTCGGAACCTTGGGCTCACGGAAGGACACCGCTTCAGACGCGGCAGGCGAGATGGGTGAAACCGGTAGTGGATCCTCCACCGGAAACTTGCGCTGGTTCTGGACCTCCGTCAGACCGGTAGAAAGGTTCCGAACTGCTAACGCGATCTCCTGTAGCTCCGTGCTATGATGGCCCAACATCTTCTCCTGATGGGTAATGGCATGGCGAACAGAGTCCAGGTCCGCTGGGTTCATTACTGGCCGGATCGTTCTGTCACGAGTTACAAAGCCAGAACCCAGAAGCAGACCAGGACAAGGTAAGTTGAAACGAAGGTGAGTGTTTATTTACAAATTCAAGAGTGATGCTGAATAATCCAGGGAACCGAGCGGGCGGCGTTGATTAGTTGTTGGGGGTGCAGTGGTTGATCCAATCATGGCTCGGCAGCCGCCGACCACCAGGCAGAGGTTGGATGAAGGTTCCGGACGAGTGACTGCAGATGGAACAAAACGGAGGTAAGTAAACAACAACCCAACAAGGTGCAAAACAACAAAACTAACGCTAAACGCTCTAAGACTGATACTCTGATAAACCTACTGTTCATGGCTAACGATCCGGCAGGGAATGGATGTTAGGCCAGAGCCTAAGAAGGGTGATGATCAGGACCAGGTGTGCAGATTGCTGATGGGATGCAGGTGCGGAAATCAAGAGAGCTCCCCGGAGCGTTCCAGAACCCTCGGGAAACTGGAGATCCCGAGCAGAAAAAACTAGTCCACAGACAGGACCCGACTCAGACTGCCGGGATCGTTACACCCGCCTTATCTTAGCTCATTGGTCACCATAGCAGCACCCACCCGTAGTCTGCGCTCCAGCAGGCATATCTCACTGGTCATTCCCAAAGCCAACACCTCCTTTGGCCGCCATTCCTTCCAGTTCTCTGCTGCCAATGACTGAAACGAATTGCAAAAATCTCTGAAGCTGGACACTCTTATCTCCCCCACTAACTTTAAGCATCAGTTGTCAGAGCACTCACCGATCACTGCACATGTACACAGCCCATCTGAAATTAGCCCACCCAACTACCTCATCCCTATATTGTTATTTATTTTGCTCTTTTGCACCCCATTATCTCTATTTGCACATAATCTCTTGCACATCTAGCATTCCAGTGTTGATACTAATTGTAATTATTTTGCACTATAGCCTATTTATTGCCTTACCTCCATAACTTGCTACATTTGCACACACTGTATATATATTTTCTGTTGTATTTTATGACCTTATGTTTTTTTTACCCCATATGTAACTCTGTGTTGTTGTTTTTATCGCACTGCTTTGCTTTATCTTGGCCAGGTCGCAGTTGTAAATGAGAACTTGTTCTCAACTGGCTTACCTGGTTAATAAAGGTGAAATAAAAAAAATAAAAATTGGTGAGGAATTGTGTGTGTGTGTGTGTATCTGTGTGTGTGTAGACATCACTGTATATGTCAGTATTCTGATGACTAGATCTTGGTAAGTCAGACAGTTCAGACTGCATACTGTATGTTCAGAAAAGACAACTTATGATGTGGTCATGTTGTGATAAATGCTGATCAACATTATTTTACATTCTAAGGTGTGTGATAATATTTATTTTATGTGGTGTGTCTGTACAGAGAGACCTGTGGCTGTTCTGACCCTCCAACCCAACTGGCCTCAGATATTCAGTGGAGAGACTGTCACTCTCAGATGTAACATACAGGGAGGAGAAGAGATTGAGTATGCTTTTTATAGCAGTGGGAAGTTGGTCTACACGAATACAGAGCCTGAGTACAGAATCAGTCCTGCAAAGAATGGTCTATATACCTGTGAATGTCTTCAGAAAATCAATGGCTTAAAACACTCAGAGACAAGTAATGCTATACAATTGACCGTGTTAGGTAAGTCTGTTTTTATGGGATTGCAAGAGAAAGAGACAGAATAGTGAGGAAAACACAAAAGGGATGAGGTCAAATAGCAGACAGTGAGATCAATGATGGAACTAAACTTATTTTGATTTTGGGGTAAGGTACAATACCATGATAACAAAATGGGTAAACATTTTATACTAAAATGATTTAATTAAAGAACAAACATTTTAATTGTGTCATCTCCTTTATAACAGATAAACCCCAAGCTGTCCTGAGTGTCTCTCCTCAGTGGCTGAACCCTGGAGACTCAGTTATTCTGAGCTGTGGGGTTAAAGAGTCATCTACAGGCTGGAGGTTCTTCTGGTACCGAACTGTTCCCTACACAGCTGGGTTACCCTCCCTATTGGACAGGTCCTACTCTGTAGAGCCTCTATCTGGCTATGGGACTACTGAAGACTCCTACACTCTGATCCCTGCTGGTCCTAATCACACAGGAGGATATGTGTGTAGAGCTGGGAGAGGAGACCCAGTCTATGACACACTCTACAGTGAACCTCAGTTTCTCTGGTCAGGAGGTAACTAACTGCATTGAAACTGCATTTAACCACATTTAAGTCATCCTCATGTGTATATATAACTATGTTTGACTTTTCCTCTTTGTTTCAGACCTGCATCCTTCAGTGTCTCTCAGAATAAGACCCAACAGAACTCAACACTTTACATCAAAGTCTCTCTCACTGAGCTGTGAGGAGAAGGGGAACTCTACTGGATGGAGACTGAAGAGATACAGAGAGAGAGGAGTGGAGTCAAGGTGTGGCTCTAACTGGGGATCAATAGCAGGGTCCACATGTACCATCAGGTCCACACTTGAAAAGGACAGTGGAGTGTACTGGTGTGAGTCTGCATCAGGAGAGTACAGTAATGCTGTCAACATCACAGTGGCTGGTATGTCTATTGTACAACATTCACTAACCTTTTTTACATTTCAATGTATGATAATGATGTTCATTTCTGAAACTGAATGAATGTATCTCATATAAAATGCAAGCTCATAAGACGTTAATATATTGTGAGGGATTACTCCTGATTTACAGTTTTATTTATATATTATGTTACACAGCTGGTGCTGTGATCCTGGAAAACCCTGCCTATCCCATGACTGAGGGAGACTCTTTGACTCTGCTCTGTACAAATAGATATCAGGAAACAAACCCAAACCCCAAGGTTGATTTCTACAAAGATGGAGAACTCATCAGGAATGAGACCACAGGAGAGATGACCATCCCTGCAGTATCCAAGTCAGATGAAGGCTTCTATAAGTGTAAATCTAATGAAGGAGAATCACCAGAGAGCTGGGTGACTATGAGAGGTGAGAAGAGCAGTGTGTGTGTGTGTGTGTGTGTGTGTGTGTGTGTGTGTGTGTGTGTGTGTGTGTGTGTGTGTGTGTGTGTGTGTGTGTGTGTGTGTGTGTGTGTGTGTGTGTGTGTGTGTGTGTGTGTGTGTGTGTGTGTGTGTGTGTGTGTGTGTGTGTGTGTGTGTGTGTGTGTGTGTGTGTGTGTGTGTTTGTGTTGATGGTAAAACACATGTTTTGATAGTCCCTCCAGGTTCTATTGTCTCCATGTGTCTGCTGTCCAGGCTGCTCTGTGGTCTACTGGTGTTGTCTCCCTTTCTACTGGTGTCTATCATTCTGATGGTGAAATGCTGCAGGGCTCAAGGTGACCACTTTATTTCAGTGTGTATCTACAAGAAGCTTATCCAGCTTGATATTTTCCTTCTTTATGTCATGCTCTTGTATTACTGTTATCAAGTAATGTTGACTCAAATTGTTCATTTCAAATGTAAATAGACAAAGTGCCCAGTGGCAGCTATTTCTGTTAAATGTCTTCTACGGAAATGTTCTTCCCCCAGAAAAGGCAAACTAACATTTTCATTACTTCTGAAGGATTACATTTTAGTGTTGTGCAGTTGAACGAGCAGTTGAATCAGTTTAACTCTAATGCTACTCTCCATCCGTTATATTCCTATAGGCATGTGTTCAACAACCAAATCTCCTCAAGATGAGTTACGATCTGATGATATCATCGAACAGACCGAATCATCCGTGTGATCTTTACAGTATGAACTGTGAGCTGAATGACCATTTTTATGATTTTAAAGTTTTTGCCATTGCCCTGCCATTGACTTATGATAGCGTTTACTGAGTCAAATATCTTTGAATGAAATTGAACAAATACTAAATGCTATGATTTAGCAAGTTGACGTTTTCAGCTTTTGGGATCTTGTATGCTTTGTTATTGTTGATTGTTGTTAATATTCTTGAAATATTACACTTACCCCTCTTTGATTTCAGTTTGTTGATTGAAAAATAGTGTAGTGCCTGTTTTGTTTAAAAGTAGAATTTGTTGTATTTTTTTAATATGTTGTATTTTAGATAATGTCATGCTTTTTACATGCAGGTGCATATATGCTGTATGTGAATATTTTCTGGGACTAAATGTGGGTTTATACTTGGTTGGCCGACCTACTATAACAACTTTAACAGTTATGTTGGAACATGTATAGTTTGTTTTTAACTCAATTAATGCTTATTTTCATTTACATTTGTCATACTTTCCACTTCTATGTCTATATGTTTTTTATTAAATGTTATTTCTTCAGTAGTCGTTATAGGAGCCAGATGAGTGTTCCACTATTGAACTTGAATAAAGAGGGTGTGCATTGTCTTACATCAGATAGCACGACGATTCTGCCTGACGAGAGTCACATAGGAGTGACGCCACCTGACGTAAGACAATGGAGGTTGTGTTGCATTTTGTATTTTGTATTAATTCTCATTTGTCAAATGAAAAGTGATGATTCCCCACATCATTGTATTGCTTTGAAATATAATTTAATTTAAGGACATATTCCTTTTACTCTCTGTATTGCTGAGTTGAAACAATGCATTTACATCTTGAACATTCCTATACATTTCTTATTATGTAAAGCAACACTTTTTAACAAAATCTCTATACACCATATTGCTGTCAGTCTTCTTAAACCACTTTCAGATTGGACTTCTACTGATATGAACCCATACAGAAGTGGTCAATGTCTGTACTAATATGATGACATAGAGAGAGGAAGGAATAAGAGGGCAGACCCAGTAGACTGAGGGGTTATGTTGTTGCTATGTGACCAATGACCATATGAGTTTCTATATTGTGATCCACAAGGATGTGGAGTAGTTACAGGCCTGTCCTGAAGGGGGCGATAAGAAACCCCAGATGTTTACATTAGTATACCCACTGAAGGTGAAGTCTCTTAACTTCTTTCACCTGTAACATTTCTCTCCACATGTTTGTTTCTTCACACTTGTTGTACATGTGTCCCACACTCTACACTTTACAACATATTTTTAGAGGTAAATAGTTGACAAAAATTGATTCATTTATTCAACATGTAATGATGTGAAGCAAAATGAAACTATACACTTTAACCTGGAAACCCGGTTACCCAGTTCCAGCTTTGAAACTCCTCCAATCTCTGGTCAGTGGTAATAATCTATCTATCTATCTATCTATCTATCTATCTATCTATCTATCTATCTATCTATCTATCTATCTATCTATCTATCTATCTATCTATCTATCTATCCATCTATCCATCTATCCATCTATCCATCTATCCATCTATCCATCTATCCATCTATCCATCTATCCATCTATCCATCTATCCATCTATCCATCTATCCATCTATCCATCCATCTATCTATCTAATCTGTTAGGGAAAATAGGATTTTTGAATGGGACTGTATTGAAGTATTAGTTGGTCTACGCGAATACAGAGCCTGAGTACAGAATCAGTCCTGCAAAGGTCTATATACAGTGGGGGGGAAAAAGTATTTAGTCAGCCACCAATTGTGCAAGTTCTCCCACTTAAAAAGATGAGAGAGGCCTGCAATTTTCATCATAGGTACACGTCAACTATGACAGACACATTGAGAAAAAAAAATCCAGAAAATCACATTGTAGGATTTTTAATGAATTTATTTGCAAATTATGGTGGAAAATAAGTATTTGGTCACCTACAAACAAGCAAGATTTCTGGCTCTCACAGACCTGTAACTTCTTCTTTAAGAGGCTCCTCTGTCCTCCACTCATTACCTGTATTAATGGCACCTGTTTGAACTTGTTATCAGTATAAAAGACACCTGTCCACAACCTCAATGTTATGTGAATTATTTAACAAACTATTTCAGTTTCTCTGTGCGTCTCCCAAAAGGTTGTAAGTCTTTTGGGATTTAAGTAATGGCCAGAGTCCCGGTCTGCATAGTCAGAGATATTTATTCATTGAGAATTCTGCCATCACAATTTCAGAGTCCATCATTTATACTCATACGTCATACAAAAAAATCCCTCCCCTCTGTAGGCGGGCTGTAGTTTTCCACTCTAAAACTGCTCTACTGACCATCAGTTCACACACACACACACACACATATACACACATGCATACACACATACACACACACACACACACTCACACACACACACACACACACACACACACACACACACACACACACACATACCCTACTCCCTGCATTACTCAGTTATTGCCGTTCTCACAATATTCTGCACCATGTTTTCATAACAGTTTCTCCCCTCCCTAAATTGGGAGGCCTCTTTATCTTAGTTTCTCAGTTGTCTTTGTTGTCTGGCCTAACTCTTACTCACATTGCTAAATAGTGGCTCAATGCCATAGCCTTTACTGGTCCTACACTCACACATTTCTAACACATTATACACAGTTTCAGGGTGTAATAATTAGTCATTAATAATTAATCTATCACTCAAACAGTCACACTCCAAACTCCACTATGGCCAAGACCAAAGAGCTGTCAAAGGACACCAGAAACAAAATTGTAGACCTGCACCAGGCTGGGAAGACTGAATCTGCAATAGGTAAGCAGCTTGGTTTGAAGAAATCAACTGTGGGAGCAATTATTAGGAAATGGAAGACATACAAGACCACTGATAATCTCCCTCGATCTGGGGCTCCACGCAAGATCTCACCCCATGGGATCAAAATGATCACAAGAACGGTGAGCAAAAATCCCAGAACCACACGGGGGGACCTAGTGAATGACCTGCAGAGAGCTGGGACCAAAGTAACAAAGCCTACCATCAGTAACACACTACGCCGCCAGGGACTCAAATCCTGCAGTGCCAGACGTGTCCCCCCTGCTTAAGCCAGTACATGTCCAGGCCCGTCTGAAGTTTGCTAGAGTGCATTTGGATGATCCAGAAGAGGATTGGGAGAATGTCATATGGTCAGATGAAACCAAAATATAACTTTTTGGTAAAAACTCAACTCGTCGTGTTTGGAGGACAAAGAATGCTGAGTTGCATCCAAAGAACACCATACCTACTGTGAAGCATGGGGGTGGAAACATCATGCTTTGGGGCTGTTTTTCTGCAAAGGGACCAGGACCACTGATCCGTGTAAAGGAAAGAATGAATGGGGCCATGTATCGTGAGATTTTGAGTGAAAACCTCCTTCCATCAGCAAGGGCATTGAAGATGAAACGTGGCTGGGTCTTTCAGCATAACAATGATCCCAAACACACCACCCGGGCAACGAAGGAGTTGCTTCGTAAGAAGCATTTCAAGGTCCTGGAGTGGCCTAGCCAGTCTCCAGATCTAAACCCCATAGAAAATCTTTGGAGGGAGTTGAAAGTCCGTGTTGCCCAGCGACAGCCCCAAAACATCACTGCTCTAGAGGAGATCTGCATGGAGGAATGGGCCAAAATACCAGCAACAGTGTGTGAAAACCTTGTGAAGACTTACAGAAAACGTTTGACCTGTATCATTGCCAACAAAGTGTATATAACAAAGTATTGAGAAACTTTTGTTATTGACCAAATACTTATTTTCCACCATCATTTGAAAATAAATTCATAAAAAATCCTACAATGTGATTTTCTGGAGAAAAAAAATTATAATCTTTTTAAGTGGGAGAACTTTCACAATTGGTGGTTGACTAAATACTTTTTTTTTCCCCACTGTAAGTCATCCTCATGTGTATATATAACAAAAAGTTTGAGTCTTTCTCTTTGTATCAGACCTGCATCCTTCAGTGTCTCTCAGAATAAGACCAAACAGAACTCAACACTTTACATCCAAGTCTCTCTCACTAAGCTGTGAGGAGAAGGGGAACTCTACTGGATGGAGGCTGAAGAGATACAGAGAGAGAGGAGTGGAGTCAGGGTGTGGCTCTAACTGGGGATCAATGGCAGGGTCCACATGTACCATCAGGTCCACACTTGAAAAGGACAGTGGAGTGTACTGGTGTGAGTCTGCATCAGGAGAGTACAGTAATGCTGTCAACATCACAGTGGATGGTACGTTGTCACGTTCGTTTAATGACGGGACAGACCAAGGCGCAGCGTGATATACGTACATGTTTATTCAACCAATAAACACTCGACAAAACAATAAACGAAACGAAACGTGAAGTCCAAGGTAGCACACACAACATACCTTACAAGGAACAAGATCCCACAACCCACTAGTGCCAATTGGCTGCCTAAGTATGATCCCGAATCAGAGACAACGAGCTACAGCTGCCTCTGATTGGGAACCACATAGATCTACACATAATAAATCAAAACATAGAAAACACCACAAAGAATATACACACCCTGACTCAACATATAAGAGTCCCCTGAGTCAGGGGGTGACAGTACCCCCCCCCCCCCAAAGGTGCGGACTCCGACCGCACCAACCTGACATGACAGGGAAAGGTCCGGGTGGGCATTCCGCCTCGGAGAAGGATCCGTCTCCGGGCGTGACGACCACAATGTCTCCTCCCCCCCATTACGCCCCTGGTCCGGTCTGGACCTCAGCGCGCTGCTTACCCTCTCCTTCCTCCCACGATACACCAGACCCTGTCTGGACCCTGGTGTGAGAGACCCCGAACCTGGAGAGGGGCTGACGTCAGGCTCCGGACTGGAGCCGCTGACCGGAGCTGAACTGGGCACCGGTGGAGCGGACTACTCTGGCTCCGGAGTGGAGCAGCTGACCGGTGCCGGTGGAACGGGCACGGGCCGTGCCGGACTGGACAAACGCACCACTTGTCTGGTGCGAGGCGCAGGCACGGGCCGGACCGGACTAGGAACACGCAACACTGGCTTGGTGCGAGGGGCAGGAACGGGCCTGGCCGGACTGGCGACGCGCACCACTGGCTTGGTGCGAGGAGCAGGAACAGGCCGGGCCAGACTGGCGACGCGCACCACTGGCTTGGTGCGAGGAGCAGTAACAGGCAGGGCCGGACTGGCGATGCGCACCACTGGCTTGGTGCGAGGCGCAGGAACAGGCCGGGCCGGACTGGCGACGCGCACCACTAGCTTGGTGCGGGGAGCAGGAACAGGTCGGGCCGGACGGGGAACACGCACTACTAACTTAGTGCGGGGAGCAGGAACGGGTCGGGCCGGACTGGGAACACGCACTACTAACTTAGTCTATCTATCTATCTATCTATCTATCTATCTATCTATCTATCTATCTATCTATCTATCTATCTATCTATCTATCTATCTATCCATCTATCTATCTATCTATCTATCTGTCTATCTATCTAATATAATATGAATAGACTATAAACCGCGACTCTTTTTTCTCAGACTTTTTACATTCCTCTTGAATCTTTCTCTCTCAGTTTTTCTGTGTGTCTGTGAAGAGGTGTGATCTAAGCAGACTGTCATCATAGAGGAAGTAGAGGGGTTTGTCAGAAGGACTATAGTTCTAGAGAAAGTCACTTGTCTGTGGGGACAGAATGGAGAGCACCTTGCTCTGTTTGCTACTAGGTAAGTACTGAGTTAGTGTGTGTGTGTATGAACACTAATTACCTGATTTACTAAGCCCTTAAGGTAAGAAGGAATAAGACATTAATGGAAATGAAGACAGTTTCAAGCTTTATCTTTGTTTTTTTGTATCCCTTATTGAGAAAACATTAGAAAACGGCACTAAAAGGAAATTGCAGCAAAATATGGTGTAGATATGGAGTAAGACAGTTGCATCATGGTGAGAACCTAAGCTTATAGAGATGATGCCATGCAGACATGGTTAGTGTGGTGGTGTGCATTTAGCCAGGTCATACCTCAGGAACTAAAGACTGGTGTTAACTCAGTGGATGCAAAATGTGCTGTCAATGACAATGAATACAAAATGCAATATTTGTTGGATGTGTTGTAGTATCAAGTTTTGATTATTGTAAATGGTTGAGGGTTCCTTTGCTACAGTTATAGTAAACTGTGTTAAGAGATGAATGAGTGGTGTTTTGGTGTTTTTGGTCTCTGTACTCTCACTGTGTGCAGAACATGGGAAGTCAGTGGCCATTTATAGCTGCAGTCTGTAATTCAAACTACCTTAAAATGGCCACCCTGCCACTTGTTGTGGTATACGGCTGAGGGAAGGGGCTAAGGAAATTCATTCATCTACATTGTTTACAATAATTGTCATAAAATAAACATATATTTTGGGTTATGATGGAATAAGACTTGAATTGCTGTGATTCATTTAGTAGTGTAGAAATCTATGTAGAAAACGCAGATTGCATCTTTAAAATAAAGCACAGGATGGATTTTGTAAACAGTAACATGAATATGGAATGTTGTTATTTATTTCAAAACTAATATTGGAGCAATGTGACTTTCTTTGTTGTAGTGCTGAGTACACACATCTACTCTGGACACTCTGAAGATGATGATGGTAGATATTTGTACACTTGATCAAGCCTTCATCTCTTAATGCTTCATCATATTTCTTTGTGATGTTTAAAGCTGCTTTTGGATAGACATATGTTGTGTTTTGAGTGTCTCAAAATAACATTTGTAAAGCAATTTTATCATGCTGGTTTTATTTTGAGCAGGACAGGCAAAGGCTGATCTGACCATACACCCCAAATCCTCACAGATATTCAGTGGAGAGTCTGTTACTCTCAGATGTAACATAAAGAGAGGAGAAGTCACTGACTGGGAATACACATGGCACAAGGATGGTGTAGACTTACTCAGTAAGAAGCATGAATATGAGATCAGTGAGGTTAAGATGTCAGACAGTGGTGACTACTGGTGTCTCGGTACACATATTGATCAGAAGAAGGATTCTAAGTGGAGTAATCGAGTCAGACTGACGGTGACAGGTAAGTCATCTTATCTCTCATTCACATCAGTGCCTCCATGCCCATAACCACTTGACATTTGGCCCCATTTTAAGGATGCTATTTTGTCA